>NW_019231018.1:72171-102527 GCF_002742605.1 Olea europaea var. sylvestris
CAGAACGAATAACAAAAGGGACACGTATTAATACATTATTAGACAATTTGAAGAAAATAAAATAAAAATAAAACACCCAATTTCGTCCTGCCACAAGACCCTGTCATCCCCTCCTTGTTGGCAATCTCTGTCCAAGGAGCATGATTGAAGCTTTAAAACTACCTTAACCGCTCAGAAATCAGAAGTTTGAGAACCTCGTCAAACGCTTTATGATGAATCGGGCGAATAATAGATTATATCAGCCAAAATACAAAATGTTTAGTTTTTACACTTGAATGTGATCCGATGTCTAAATTTACACGTGGCATACTCCTATTTGTTCACGCCACGGTTAAAGGTACAAATAATCGTGGGCCGGTCTTGTATAGTGGGGACGCTCCACCGTCCATCTGTCAAATCAACTTTTTCATCTTTCCAGAGAATATACACCTAAGACAGCATGGCCACGCCTAAACTATTTGTAGGATCTAGCGCTTGGCTTGTAGGATCTTGGTTTCTATTTACCTCTGCTTGACCATTTTTTTCCCTTTCAAGATCTATTTTATAAAAACAATTTTTCAAAAATCTATAGATTAAAAGTAAGAAGAATTTTAAATTTTCGTATAAAATTATTGTAATGAACATATAATTAAAAATGAATTTGCAAAAAATAAATTTAAAAATTTGACTCAAACAGGATACAAAGAAATATTCATTTTAATAAGCTCATATAAATATATTTCACGTAATTAGTCAAGTTCAAGAACGGTCAATCCATTAACATTGGCGGGCAAATGGGTCAATTTGGTCTAGCTCAAAAGGTAACTATCAAAGAAAAATTCTAAAGAATCGACCGTCTATGTTGATTACTCTTGTGAATTTGCACCGTCCATTTTGACACGTCTAACTGTGTTAATACACATCAATTAGTATGTCCATTGGATTTGAATCATAATGTTGAAATTCTTTAAAATTGATAATCATGCAAAAAGCAAAAAGGAGTGGGGGACACAAAACACAATGAGGGATTCAGGGTTGATGACTGTGATCCGACGGGGACAAGTGGGTCCCTTGTCAAGAGTGTACCACTTGGAAAGCTTCTTCGCAAGGGGCCCCGAATGGAATGCATTTTCAGAGAGCCGTTTCTTGGATGCTCATTGCCGAGAATGTTTTCTAGCAAAATTATTTATTTAAAGAATAATGCTATCTAACACCAGTAATGCTATAACACTTTTCGAGTGATCAAACTTGATAGATTCAATCAAATGAATAATATGACATTGTATTTAAGTGAATCTATTATTCAATAACATGCAGCTGTCACATAAACTGATGTTTAACATCAATGTGACATGTTCAATATATTAGATTAAATAATAATAGATGGTAAATATTGAAGTTTTCATTGTAATTTTGTATAGTAGTGTTTAATATTGAGAGAGCCATGATTTAGGATGTAAGCAAAATTATTTATTTATGACATCTTCTATAATCAATGGAAGTGTTAAATTTTTCACTATTATATGAAGCAATGATGTGATTTAAGATGAAAACATATCTTCTTTCAATAGTGCTGTATATTCCCACTGAAGTTATAATCTCAGTAAAACTAAATAACATTAATCTTCTTTCTTTGCAATTGGGTCATACTAAGTCACCGGCCTGGTCCCAGCTTCTTGGCTTTTGGTTCGTGAGGGTCATCAATTGGCTACTGAGTTTTCAAATGGTTAAACATTTTGATTTTGACCCATTACTAATTTGCATCTTAAACATCATTTCGTGGTAATATTCTTTGCTCACATTCTTTGTTGTTTTGTACTTTTCATACCATTTTGCACTCTGTAACATTGGTGGGATGAGATTCGGAGATTATTTGACAATATAAATTATAAATCACTGGATAAATCACATGGTAGTAAAAATAGTAATTCCCTATTTGGTATAACTAGAGAGACAACAGAAATTTAGATCAAAGTCAACAATTAATTTTAACCATACTTTTCATAGGATCCACAAATTTTATTAACTTTTCAACTACAGATTTCATCAATTTTTATCAAAATCTATTAAAAATATGATTTTTAGCTAAACCAAACTGGGGTTAGATCTTTTTCTTCCAATTTTGCTTCTTATCTAATATTCCATAACAAACATGACTCAACAAGCTTACATCTCATTCTTTCTTATGAGAATCTAACTTACATACCCTTCTAGTAGACCAAGTTGACAAAAATGGGAAATAAACTAGAAATTAGTCGCTTCTAGCGAAGCGTCTAGAAGGCTATCCACTATAAAAAGAATACTATTAATCAACTCTCACTTGTATATAGAAGTAATAATAGTTTTTAAGATGAAATCGAGACAATAAGATTGAAATACGAAAGGCTAAACAATTAATATCGCGACAAAAGTACTACATGTGTGCATATTAAATTAGTAAGTCGCAAAAATATTTAAAGCAAAAAAAAAAAAAAAAAAAGGATATTTCATACTTAACATATTTAATTTTTATCAATTTATTCCATCAGGCAATTGAGTTGGAGTTGAAGTTCTTGAGACGATTAATTATTAATGGTTGCACCTGCGTGTCTAAAGAATATGTAATCATGGACTTTGAATTTGAAAATGAGTGTGCTAATATGATGATTTGGCAAAGTGACTTTCAGGCGGGAATTATTATAGGTCAACCAGATTGAACTCTTCTAAACAAATATATGAACGGCAAAATACCTGTAGAGAGTCGTCCATGGGTAGGGTATAAGTACTTATTAATTCCATGTTCATTTCCCGAAAATACTTGGTACCTTTTTTTGGTTAATATTTCAGAGTGGAAATTCTAGATATACGATTGCAGCCATAATGAGCATACACCAGATCAAGAGAAGGCACATGCGAATGCAACAGTTACTGTGATTAATTCTTTACTGTTCGACAAAGGTTTCGCAGGGAGAAGGGATATAAGCAAAAATATTAATAACAAAAAATGAATAAAAAAAAAGATATGACTTCAGACTCGGAATACACGGAATAAGAACACTCCCTGCATGGAGTGGTTTCACTCCATGTGCAGAGTTTGTATGGAGTGAAACAACTCAATGCAACTACTCCGTGGAGTGGACGCATCTCTGCACACTTTCTTTTTTCTATTTCATTTTTGCATTTTTTAATTGTTTTGTCTTTATCTATGATTTAACTTTATTTTTTAAAAACGTGTTCATCTTTGATAAGTTTTCACTATTTAATATTATTTTTGGACTTCTTTTAGTATAATTATGAAAATATATATTGTTATTGAAACTATATTTTAATAAAAGGATTACTATATCTAGAGTGTCAAAATTTATTTGGAAGTAAAAAGAGAAAAAAAAAAAAAAAAGAAGAAGAAAATCACACAAATCTTTCTTAGGTAGAGGTGAAGCATAAAAATTGTAACCAATCAATCATGATGTGGGCTAGGATTAAGACAGCGCTCATTCAATTACCAAAAAGATTAACAAAATCACGGCTCTGCCAACGCTGATTATTGAAAGAATTCCATACGTTTTTCCTTCTTGAAAAAACACTTTTTTTGTGTCTTGTTCTTATAATTTGAAGTTCAATTCATTAATAAATTTCAGTTAAAATCTGTATCAAATAGATTTAGCCCCTTATTTATTTAATTTTTTGGTTTGGGGGTTGTCAATTAAAAAGTTGTGGGATTTATGAAATATATGATTGAAATTAAGATGAGTGTTTCAGAACTTGGGATTAAATCTCGGGTTTCAATCCACCTCGGCCCTTGATCTTCAATCATGCGGGGCCTGCGCGATTCACATCGGGGGCTAAGGTTTTGCCATCTCCCCCTTGGCTCCAAACTCCGGGTTTTATCCCTGTTTGAACAGTAATTTTTTAAATTAATTATTGACTTTGATTTAGATTAAAATTTAAATTCAATTCCCACCAAAAAGGGGCTAAATTAAAAATTATGAAAGAAGTGTAAACGTATAGGATTGTATGAACATGAGAGCATGATAGCACAAAACATAAAATAGGCCATTGATTCAAGGAAAAAGATGACAACTACATGCAAAATGGCCTCCGCCATGTGGATGTGGGATTACCCATTTTCTGTAAAGTAAAACCATTTACAACTAGACAAAGACATCAATCATGTCAGATTTCTACTAATTCTTTTATTAATCAAATTAATTATTTAATTCAAAAACCACTTATTTTACACCACTATAAGTAGCCCTCTAATTTATCAATCTTCTCACACTCACACTCACACACACTACCAAATACATCTTCTTTCCCAGTTTCATCACCACATTTATTATTTTCATCAGTTACATATCCCTTCAATCGCAATGGCCACATCTCAGGTTCTCTTTTTGTATTTTCATAGATTATAACCTCAGCAAGTTCTCGTTCTAGATTACTTAGTGCAACCCACCCACCTTGAGATCAAAAGTTTATAGTATACTAATCAAGTTTTTGATTTAGCTCCAGCAGTCGACTCCTGTACCGATTTAGGTTTTTCAGGATTGATAATTCAATCGAATGTGATATTTGATCATGAATAAAGATCTTTGATAATCTCAAATGAATTTATCTGAACTAATCATAATTGGCTAGTTTCATTAATAGATCAATGCTGATCTCTTTTCTATATGTTTGTGTATGATTGAAAAATGGATAATGATCATTTTTATCAGTATTTCTATTATCTCAAGACTAAAAATTCTGTTTTCAATAGGTTGCGTCAGCTCCAACGCCACTAACGGAGACTGTTAAAACTGAGGAGGTGAAGACCGTTGTAGAGGCCTCAAAAAAAGAAGAGGTGGCTGCAACACCAGCCCCCGAGGTGGTGACCGAGGAAGTAACCAAAGAAGAGGTGGCAGCACCACCAGCTGCCCCCGAGGTGGTGCCCGAGGAACAAGTGAAAGCAACCGAAGAAGAGGTGACATCAACCGAGGTTGTGACCAAAGAACAAAAGAAAGCAACCGAAGAAGAGGTGGCGGCACCTGTTGCTCCTGTAGCCGAGACTAAGGAGGTTACAGTAGAAGAGACCGTGGCGGAAGATAAAACCAAAGAAGTTACACCAAAAGAGCCGGTGGAAGAAAAAATAGAAGCTGAAGCTCCAAAGGAGGTTGTTGTTGAGGAGACTAAGGAAGAAGCTCCCAAATGCACTGATGCACCGGCAACTGAGGAGGAGAAACCAGCCGAAGCTGTGGCGCCGGCTGCGAAAGAGGAGTGAGGGTTTCGCGGTATCCAGCATGTTCAAAGTTTGTTTTCTATTGTTTCTTTCAGTTTGTTATTTTAGTATTATGTATTGGGGTTTCAAAGCAGAAATAATATTAGCTTGTTGAGTCCAAAAAGCACTATGTTATGATGCATAATTAAATGTTTACCTGAGTATGGCTTTCTGATGGAATATTGAACCGTAAATTATTTTACTTAATACTATATTTTCTCTCTGTTATGAGCAATACATCCTTGTGGGAACCTCCCCTCCTCTATCCCATATCCCCAAAAGTAAAATAAGAGGTCAAATGATTTCACTTAGGTATTACTGGGATATTAAGTAGGACGGTGCTTGCTATACGCTCGTTTACAATGAGAGTGACAACCTCCTCACAGCGTAGGCCCCCCCATGTGAGGAGGCTGCAAGCTCGTACAGCATCAAGTAGAATTTCCCTATTAAGTAAGACAAGCTAGTTCGACACATCGTGAATTTCTCGTGCAAACCGTTTGTAAAAATGTAATTTTAAGTAAATAAAAACTAAAAACTGATGCGCCGTGGGCTCGACACCAAGGGCAAGTTGGTGGTACAAACTGAGCGACTTGGGCAAAGCATTGCGCTGAATCCATTCACACGCTGTACCTAATGATTTAACTTCAGCTTTTCAATATTCTATCCAGCTGATGAATATAAACAATTCTCGTATGCTCTAAAGATACATATATCTCTAGATTATAAAGAGACCTTTCAGTAAAATTACCATATTCATCGGTTCCAACTTGGGCAATTCCTTCATCGGCAATCTTTAACTTCAAATAATTACGCATCATTCTCATAGTCATCATACGCATTGTAAGTATAAGACAACAAAAGAGAATGAACATTGGACATTATAAAGCATGGGGGAGAGGGATCAGCATTTCACCTTCAAAGAAAAAGGAATTCCAAAATGTAAGCGAACTTTCATAATTCTTGACCTTTTTATTAACTAGCTTTTACCAATATCAACATTTGACAAGGGACGCTATAAGTCACAATCTTAATTAAAGAGAACACAATGGCAACACCCCTTAATTACATGGTCTGGCTCCAAAACAGATTAGAGTTGCCTGTATTATGTACACTACAGCCTGAATGCACATCTTTTATGTGCAACAGAAAGCACAGTCCAAAATTGCAGCTAGTTTGTCACAAAGTACCAAAGCTGCAACCTACATGTTCCTGAGTTATGACGCGAAGTCGATCTTGCATGATGGACATGGAAGGATAAGCTGGGAAACACAACCTGTAGAAGCATGTGTGAGAAGATGGTAGCCGATTGGATGACTCAGACGACTTATAGATGTAAAGGCGAGAACCCAGACCACCAAAACCTTCAACCGGTAGATATTTTATTGAGGTCCAGAAGAAGAGGAGAACCTTTTTCTGCTCTTTTGACATGCGCCCTACGATCTGGAAGGGTAAAATTTAGTCAAATTAGAAGGATAGGATTCATACAACTCCAAGCACAACAAAAATTTAGGCACTTCATCCATATTGGGGAACTTCAGTGAATCCATATTGCAGTGCTTCAAAAGTTCTAGAACACATTTCTATCCTTTGACTCTGAAATTCTAGAAGAGCACACATATACCAAATAGTCCAAATGATGAAGAAATTGTTCATGAGATGTCTGACAAAGAATTGCTTCATCTCGGAAATCATGAAAACGATGGCTCATCAGCTAATGTTACAATAAAATAGATGTAATCAGCAACATGGACAGTTATATGCCATAGGAAGACACCGAAGAAAATTAATACTTCCTTTTTTCATCTAAAAATATTTTAAGAAAATATGGAAAGCAGCTCAAAAAGCACAAGGTTAGTTATAACTTCTAAAGAAACTATGTCTTTTCCAACTTAATTTTGAAAGAGGAGATATCTCCTTTCAAATATGTAGTCCTAAATTGCAAGACCATGTTTGATATACTCGACTAGATAGAATTGAACATGATTAGCAAGAGCGGCATGTAATAAAATTTGTCTATTGTCTCCATCCAGTATTGTCCTGTAAATTTTCTTTTACAAAAAAACTATGTATCAACTAGTTTTTATATGAATCCTCTCTACCATGAACATCAAAAGGAGCATATTTGGGTAAGTTTAAAAAGTTTACAAGTTCACTTACAGGTAAATAAGCAATTTTAGTTTTTTGAGGGTGCATGTTTGGACAAACTGTACTTGCAAGTATTTCTATGTTCATTCCTGTTTCTTTTCTCTGTTACTTCATCGTCAAATTTCAAAAGCAGGTAGATGATTCCATATCACATTTTCTCGACAAAACAACAAATTGATTGTTTAAAGCCTCCCAGTTACAAAATAGTTCCCCTCTACTAAAATTTCATTCTATAACTCAAGCTTAACATGTCTATAATTTGTACAGCCTTGAATCCCACCCCTCTCTAACATTTTTAATTCCTTCATTAAGCATCTGTTAACGCTTTAAGCTATTATATAATTCCATCAAACATAAATACCTACCTCACCTAGAATAAGATTCCATATGGCCCAATTGCTTTTCTAGTCTTCATCCTCCTAGTGCAATATTAAGACAGATTTATTTCCTAGAGTTAGTAGGATTTTAATGTTCCCCAATATCTACAATATGCCAACTGATAGTCTAGTCCTCCTCAATAGTCTATAAATGATTCCATCCTTTTCCTGTTGTTACTAAATAAAGTTATTTGACTTTCATCCTTATGCACACAACTTCCCACACGCTTAAACATGGGACTCTCAAATATCACACCTCTTGCAACATTTTGCACCATCTGTTTCTATGATCCAAGTTCCTACTCTAGTTCTATTATCTTCGACTAACTTTCCTCACATTCACAAGTGCCTCACTTGATGTGCTATGCAATTTCTTATAATCTAATATTTACTCTCATTATCTAAATTTCCCATGTCCGATGGCACTTGAATGAAATACTTAGCAAAGCAATTGTTCAAAGCAACATTTACCAGCTAAAGACAACTTATAAACCTACAGAACGAAATGTTATTCTTGTTTCGATAATAGAAGGGGGGCAATTATTGTTGAGGTAAATAAGATGGTCAAATAAAAAAAATGTCCTGCAACAATAGCTAGACCAAAAATGCAAATGACAATCGAGAAGAACAACTATCAATTTACTTCTTACCTAAACACATCATACTATAAATTCTACATATAACATGAAAATCAGTATGCAATTAGTTTGGCATAACTAGAGTTAGTAGGATTTTAATGTTCCCCAATATCTACAATATGCCAACTGATAGTCTAGTCCTCTAGTCTAGTCCTCCTCAATAGTCTATAAATAATTCCATCCTTTTCCTGTTGGTACTAAATAAAATTATTTGGCTTTCATCCTTATGCACTCAACTTCTCACACGCTTAAACAGGGGACTCTCAAATATCACATCTCTTGCAACATTTTGCACCATCTGTTTCTATGATCCAAGTTCCTACTCTAATTCTATTTTCTTCGACTAATTTTACTCACATTCACGTGTGTCGGAACCTCACTTGATGTGCTATGCAATTTCTTATAATCTAATATTTACTCTCATTATCTAAATTTCCCATGTCCGATGGCACTTGAATGAAATACTTAGCAAAGCAATTGTTCAAAGCAACATTTACCAGCTAAAGACAACTTATAAACCTACAGAACTAAATGTTATTCTTGTTTCGATAATAGAAGGGGGGCAATTATTGTTGAGGTAAATAAGATGGTCAAATAAAAAAAATGTCCTGCAACAATAGCTAGACCAAAAATGCAAATGACAATCGAGAAGAACAACTATCAATTTTACTTCTTACCTAAACACATCATACTATAAATTCTACATATAACATGAAAATCAGTATGCAATTAGTTTGGCATAACTAGAGTTAGTAGGATTTTAATGTTCCCCAATATCTACAATATGCCAACTGATAGTCTAGTCCTCTAGTCTAGTCCTCCTCAATAGTCTATAAATAATTCCATCCTTTTCCTGTTGGTACTAAATAAAATTATTTGGCTTTCATCCTTATGCACTCAACTTCTCACACGCTTAAACAGGGGACTCTCAAATATCACATCTCTTGCAACATTTTGCACCATCTGTTTCTATGATCCAAGTTCCTACTCTAATTCTATTTTCTTCGACTAATTTTACTCACATTCACGTGTGTCGGAACCTCACTTGATGTGCTATGCAATTTCTTATAATCTAATATTTACTCTCATTATCTAAATTTCCCATGTCCGATGGCACTTGAATGAAATACTTAGCAAAGCAATTGTTCAAAGCAACATTTACCAGATAAAGACAATTTCTAGACCTACAGAACTAAATGTTATTCTTGTTTCAATGATAGAAGGGGGGCAAATATTGTTGAGGTAAATAAGATTGTTAAATAAAAAACATGTCCTGCAACAATAGCTAGACCAAAAATGCAAATGACAATCGAAAGAAACAACATGTCCTGCAACAATAGCTAGACCAAAAATGCAAATGACAATCGAAAGAAACTATCGATTTTACTTCTTACCTAAACACATAATACTATAAATTCTACATATAACATGAAGATCAGTATGCAATTAGTTTGGTATAACTATCAGTGATAAATAATAATAAGATTACTTGAACAAGGCCGTGGCAGTCAAACCATCAACAGAAGATACAAACTTTGATATAAAATAAAAGGAAAAGCGTCAAACAAGATAGCCATAGTCATAATCAAAATTCAAATATGCTGCTATGTAGAGCTAGTACGCGGACCGACATCTGCAGTGAAGTCGACATGGGAGTTAGAAGGAAAATTTCAGTCTAGGAATTTGTGTTTCATAAGTTCCAATTTAGGAATTTGTATCATTGTAAATCTTGATTTTGCCTAATTTGCTTATAAAGAGGGAGCCATCATTAGGCTTTTATATTACCATTATAAAAGAGAGAGAGAGGGGTTAGAGAAGATTTGAGCTTTTTTGTTGTAAACTTTTTTTCAATATAGTGAATTATTGCAACGGATGAAGAGGACGTATTCTCAGATTGAAACGAACATTTATAACTCTTGCGTGTCTTTATTTCTTTTCACGAATATCTCGCGGTGGAATAGAATTCGAATTTCTAATTCTCAATAAATTATTGGCCGAGAGAAGCTAAGCAAATTCGGATGAGATGAGATCATATAGTTAAGATTTATCTTAGGAAGGACAATGCTACATTTATCTACACATTTTTACTAAATCTTTTACCTACACTCACAACAGGAGGGTAGGTCCCACAAGCCAGAATTTTTAAATGCACGCGAGGCCCGCGCGCATGTGAGGGCAAGGCACCAATTTGATAACTCATTTTCGGTACATATATATTTATCCATATTAGGAAAGTAGTCTATTAGCATTTAAGTGCCCATTCCGAAAATAGAATTAAATTTGGCATACTTATAGCAATTCGCCAAAAGACAACTGGTTGATTTAGGTAATCAAGCTAAAATCTTAATTGGAATAGGTTGAACAAGCGTGAAATCTAAAAATGCATAGATTTATAATAAGTCCAAATTAGCTAAACATGAAACTAACAGGATAAATTGGGAGCATGAAGAAAACTGTAAAAGAAGTTGTATATATCTTGGAACTAAGGATGAAAAGAATTGTTTACAAGATAAATAGGCTAAGAGACAAGAAATAGAAATCTAAACCAAACATATTACGGATCAAAATAAAAAAGTTACCTTTCATGGTGAAATGTTACAAAAGGATGGATTAATTTGGCAAAATATTTAATAAAAGGCATAGCGTGGATCTTGGGGATGTTTAAACTCTATTTAAGATATAAATGTTAAGCATATTTTCCCAAAGTACGATTGGCAATCAAGAGAATGAATATTAAATGAAATTGGTACGCATAGAATCTTTCGTTAAGTTTAGAAGCATCTACGCCGTTGGGTATTTATGACCAAAATAGTTAAATGAGATTTTAAGAGTGAAAAAGATTCTGTATGTAACAAGGTCAAGTTTGATTGTCCACGATTTAAAATAGCTATTTAACGCTTATGTCTCGAGGCCACCTCATTTAAGGCTTTCACCAAATATTTCAACTAAGAAGCACGAATTCGAATACGATATGATACATCTTTTTAATAAAACTTGGAATATTAAATGAAATTGGTCCAAATAGAATCTTTCGTTAAGTTTAGAAGCATCTAAGATATTTGGGAATTTATGACCAGAATAATTAAATGAGATTTTAAGAGTGAAAACGATTCTCTATGTAGCAAAGTCAAGTCTGATAGTGTCCACAATTTAAAATGGCTATTTAAGCTTATGCCTTGAGGCCACCTCATTTAAGGCTTTCAACGAATATTTCAACTAAGAAGCACGAATTTGAATATGTAATTCGAATACGATACAATACTGATACAACGATACATCTTTTTAACAAAACTTAGAATATGTGGATACATGTATAGAATGTGGATACATGTATATATACTAGTATTTTTCACAAGTTAAAAATAAAATTCAGCATAATTTCATTATTATAAGAAAATTAAAATTGAGCCCCATTTTTGTGAAAAATAAGTTTTGTAATAGTGATTTTTTTGGAGAATGTATGTTTAAAAATATGAAAAAGTTTAGAATTTATATGCAAAATTATTTTAATAGAAAAATGTATGGTTGAAAATAAGTTAAAAAAAATTTTTTTTTTTTTTTTAGAGAATAGGGCTCAAACTTTTTGATAAGCATGGGGGTCTAGTTAATAAATATTATCTATTTTCAATACGTTACAGATAATAACAATATTTATCTACTAAGGTAAAAAATATATATATATATATCATCTATTACCATTAATAATATAATGAGATTTGAAAAGTTAAAAACCAATAAAACTCTTCTTCTTCACTTGTCCTAAGGTGTCAAATACGTATTTAAAATTTTAAAAAATATAAAATAATTAAAAAAAAAAACCTATCATGTACGTATCGAAGAGTGTCCAAACGTACCCAAATTTGAACACGTATCAAATACGGGTACACAATAAGTATACAAGTATGCTTCTTAGCATTTTGATGCTTGCTCTTTAATTCCATTTGTGAAGGCTTATCCTTGATTTTTTATCTTATATCTCTATTTACTTACATAAGCTTCACTTACATAAGCTTCAGGGCAACTGAGGCGTGCGCTTGTTTGTCATGTCCTTTTCGGACATTTAATTATTCCCCTCAATATTTGATCTATTTTTTTAAACAAAAAATTTTAACCTGTCTTTTTAATAGATTCTATTCTTTTCTTATTTTATAGGTTTGCCTCGAGTCATTTTATGAAGGGAAGTACCACGATGATTGTGTATATATTAAGGTGTGAATGCAAAGTGTCGGATAACCATTTAAATTTATGATACTATATTTTCCCGCACCTTAAGTGCCATTCGTGAGGCTAACACCTCAAGGTTAAGCCTCAAGATGATTAAGTTGTTTGTCCTTTGTCTTGCACTTTTTGGACATTCTATTATTGATCTTAGCTTTTCAAGTTATTTTCTTTTCTTTTACTGATGTATTTTATATTGTTTGCAAGCTAAACTTTCAATTTTGCTAATTTGTTCTATTATGGATTTTTAAGATGGTGCATGATTCATTAGGAGATTTTTTTGTATTTTTATATTCTTTTGAATATTTATTAGTCTATCTGGAAGCTTTATCCCTCACCTCTCCAAGGAAAAACACCTTGATAGCCGATTAAGCCTCTTTAAACATTGTAGATAAATATAGAGGGGCAAAAAAAATACACAATTCTATTTATTTAATAGAAAAAAAAAAGGAGGCTAGAAGGACAATATGTAAGTTGGAATTTCGAAAGAAGAGTTGAAATCTCAAGGTTTTTAGGTTAAGTTGAACTAGAATTGAATAGAAGTCCTCTTAATCTTGATATAAATAAGGACGATAGAGAAGATGAGGGACATCAATTTCTCACAAAGAATTTGCTGATTAAGCCTCTTTAAAAATTGTAGATAAATATAGAGGGGCAAAAAAAACACACAAATGGATTCTATTTATTTAATAGAAAAAAAGGAGACTAGAAGGACAATATTTAAGTTGGAATTTCGAATGAAGAGTTGAAATCTCAAGGTTTTTAGGTTAAGTTGAACTAGAATTGAATAGAAGTCCTCTTAATCTTGATATAAATAAGGACGATAGAGAAGATGAGGGACATCAATTTCTCACAAAGAATTAGCATTATAGGTATTTAGAATAAATCATAATTGAGGAAGGATGACTTTGTCAATGAGATTAAATAAGATTACGAAGATCATCGAAGATTACGCTTGACGTGTATATATTTATTACGATTGTACTATATATAGATAGATTGCTTTTACTATTTTTAAATTATATATTGTAACTATATAATTCAGAGATGTCCCAAGGGATAATTATTCAGCTAAAAGATTGACATGGTATTAGAGCCTCTTGGAATTTTCTCGTTTTTCTTGGTTGGCTTTTTTCACAGCAGGAGGAGCTTCCTATCATCTGCTTCCCTTGCTTTCTTCAAATTTTCCCAAGTAAAGCAGAGTAGTATAGCAGTAGGTGTTGGTTGAAAAACTAACCTTGTTTGATTTCTTCGTACAGCATCAACGGTTCTTGGCTGTCGGCTCATCTCTGCATCTTGGGCTGCCGGCGCGGGGTTTCATCTGTTCAGCATTTCCATCTTGGGTCGCCTTCGTTTCTGTTCAACTTCTGGGTTGCTTGCGACTCGGCTGTGTGAAAAATTTGTAGGCTACCAGCGATTCTGATTGAATGAGTTCTTCATTGCTGATCGGAATCTGATCAGAAGACACTTGATCGAAATTTTTAGTATCGGGGCTGCTACTGTGCTGGGGTAATTAGTGTGTTCGGCTGGAAGGGTTTGCCCATTGCAGGTGGTGTTTTGCAACATGCTTCGCAAAAACTATAGTCTCCTAAAATTCAGCTGCCAAGTGTGTGTAACCTGATTAATTATTTGCTTAAAGTATAAAGGGAAGAAGAAGAAGAAGGAGAAGTGCAGCAAGGGTCTGGTTTTTGGGGAAAGATATCCAGTAATATGGGTTGGACATGGTTTGTGTCTATGGGTTTGGTTTGGTCGGGGTAGTTGGGGCATGTGGGAATTGGACGTAGATTTTATTGGGTTAGGGTTATTTGTCTGGGGGCTTGAGTAAGTTAGGGTAATATTGGTTCAAGAATGTATGAGTGCCAACTGTAATTATCTTTGGGTTTTCGGTAGTATATTCAAGACATGGGGCAAACATCATCATCTTTTGAAGATCGGAGGATAGGAGAGCACTCATCAAGGGGGGTGGGGCGCATAATTATGGGATATTTTTCTTTGAATATTTGGCTTTGACTCCAAAGTCAATAGGTGCGAATGGTGGGGGAGATGTGGGCCCTTGTCTTAAGAAGGGTGTGGATGCTGAAGGGATTTTCTAGGTAGTTGTGAAAATGTTTCTTGTGGTGATTTTAGCTTTCGGATGATGAGCTAATTTTGGATTCTCGAAGGAGGATCACCCTTGAGTGGTTTTGGATTCTCGAAGGAGGATCATCTTTGAATTTTTTCTGTAGGCTGTTTTGGGGGATTTCTTCTAACTACTACATCTTAACCAGCGATATATTGCTGAATTTTTGGCTGGTTTATTGCATTAGAGCTTTTGTCAGAATAAGAATTATGTGTGCGACTAAGTTCTATAGAGCTCGTGCGTGTCAGCATACTTCGTGAATTTCTTTTGGAAATTCTTCTTGGGGAGTAAGCTCTCTGAAGTGGTTTTGTAATGTTCTTGGAATGGTTTTTGGTTGTTTCTCAGCGCTACTTCTCGTTCTTAGATCTCTCATCGTCACTATTTTTCATAGATTGTTGTTGGTATCGTCATCAGTTCATGATTGCAGAATCAATTTGACAAGGGATAATGAGATTGGATAAGATTACGAATATCGTCGAAGATTATAGATTGACATCTATATTATCATTATAATTGTACCATATATAGATAAATTGCTTTTACCACATTTATATTATATATTATAACTATATAATTCAACGATATCCTAAGGGAAAATGATTCAGCCAAAAGATAGACGGACTTAAAGAATGTAAGACAAAAGATTAGTACCAAGTCAACATAATAGTCAATCACATTAAAATTGATAAAATAACTTAGTTATTAAAAAGACATGATATTATATGTGCTACATAGACCTGATGAAATCGCCATTCACAAAGTAATACATTGTCATTCGTATTTCACTAAAAGAAGCCATACACCAAAATTAACATAGGCTGAGGTGATGCAAAAGGTTTTAATTTGAGTGGAGACAAAAATATATGCACGTTTTTGGAAAGTTCTATACAGGGAAGCCAACAAAAAGAAAAAATTCCACTAGCACACCTTCCATTTAGAAGGGGATAAGATAGAGCAAAAATTAACATAGCATAAAGCTGGAAGCAAAACGTTTTGCTGTTGGCTAGTAATACGAAGTTATGAACGTCTGCAGAATGTTCTACCAGGACAGCAAACAAAAAAATATTGTTATACCAACGTACCTTCCAAAACCAGGATATCTGCGGATCAGTTTCTTTATAGCCACTATATTCTGTATGTGCTTTCCAGTCCTCCACAGAAATTGCACTTTCACTGCCATGTAGCATCAAGTCAAGATCTTCAGGATCTAAGCTTCGGAAAAAGGATCTCTGGAGTTTTTGGCAACCTATAATGTCAGCAAAACCTCTAGCAAAATGGGCCACCTGTCCAGATATAGACTTGACGAAGCGATGCTGAATAAGAGAATCAACATAGAGCTCCCTATTTTTACTATTTACTGTAATGCTTTTCCCATTAGGGCAGAGCTCCACAAGCTTTCTTGATCCTAGCTCATCAAATTCATGAACAAAAGTCAGACCCAGAGCATCTTGATCAACTGCCTCAGGATCCATCTCCAATATTTGCTTGCAGCTACTATACAAATAAGGATCTGCATCCTGAATATCTCCTAATGAAATAGTTTCCCCAGCTAATTGCAGAAAGAACACACGATCAAAGATTATTCCAATTTGTACTTTATGCATTAATGATAAGGCAATCACCCTGCCAGAGAAGCTAAAATATTCAAGGTGCAAAGGATCCACCTTAGATGCTGCAAATATAAAACAGGGCACAGGAAGGAAATTATTGCCTTGTCATATGCATCAACATTACAAGTACTTAAAATACACACGGAGAAAAGTAATTTGTAACACGTTTAACACTTAATACAGTGCTTTAGACACTCTATATAAGCCCCTGTTTGACATACTTCATTTTAAAACTCTTTTTTCTACATGCTTACTTTTAATCACACATTCACACAATAAAATATTTTGCATGTAAATTCAAAACTTTTCCTTACTTCTTAACCATACATTATCCAAAAATTCACTATTCAAGACTTTGTTTTTGCCAATTAATGGCCATCAAACAGGGGCCTACATGAATAGAGACATTTACAGCTAATTAATTGTTATTAGTGAAAAAGAAGGAAAAAGGAACTGTAACTTAACGTCAAAGTAAATTCTTTGATTTCTGCTGTATCACAATTTTGGCATGGTGATTTTGTGAGGGAGATTCCTGGGGGAAAGGATTTGCGGATAGAAACATTGAGAACTCCATAAGGCCAGGGACAGCAACTAGATTGACATATGGCTTTTCAACAGAGAATGCTCAAGTAAAAGTTTTACAGAGATGAGGGACCCTTACAGAAATTTGCCACATTTTCTAATATTCAGATTCCTCAAAACATGTAGCAATTCACATACTTCTAAGAAAACTAAACCTAATCCTAAAATAGATTAATAGTGCAAAACAATAGAAACGATTGGCAAGACTCTTACTATGAGGGGATGCATGACATCTTATTTATGTTCTTCCGAATTTCTTGCCGTCTAAGAAGATTAAAGAAGTAAAATACCTAAGTTTATTGAGAAAACACCATAGCTTCTCATTATTGTACTGGATTTAGAGGGGTTTTTTCATGCATTCGCACATATCACCGCCTTTCAGGGAGACAAAATGACGCGAATGCTTGTGTGACACGGGGCACTGGGGTGAAGGAGGAAGGAGGGATTCAACAATTGATTAGTTTATTGAAATTAAATCCCCATATACTTTTCCTCCGTTCCACGAGACATAAGCATTCTTGATCCATCTACAAGTGCATTCCTATCCACCTTATCAAGGAAAAGAAAAAAGGCCGATTCCTTCCTACAAAAATAGGTAGGAATTCTAAATAAGAAAGCAACGACGTACAACAACCTCCCTACGAAGAATCGGGAGCGAGAGAATGGGGGGCGCTTGTGAGAGAACGATAACGAGATAAACCTATATTGTATTTTGGTTTCAGTTGGTATCCTAGAGGTAATATTGTTTCAAACTTTTGTAAAAGGAGTATTACTCCCAAATTCATAACTTCATATAATTCTCTATCTCCTCCTCTCCTTGTAATTATACAGGAAAGGTCTTGTATTAATCTTTCTATCAGTAGACAGGATAGGGACCTTTCTTAAAAAAAAAAATAAAGAAAAAGAAAAAAGAGAGATCAACCCCTTTCCATCTTTTATCAAGGTGACATCCTTTTCCATTTATATAAATATTGCTCCTCATAGTAAATTGTTGGTGTAAACCTCACAAAGATAATAGCACTCGACTATGTAACAGAGCCAAGTACACTGCAGTTCTTATCTACAACCATGTAATCAAAAAGTTAAAAATGTAACTCTTCCATGCAGCACACATAAGCCACATAATGCATGTATCAATTAAAATAGATTTTGTAAAAAGTGACATTTTTTTGAAGAATGTGTAGTTAAAAAGTAGATAAAAATTTTGGGTTTACATGCAATATTATTTTATTGGGAGAGTGGTTAAAAATGAGTTTGGGGAAAAATGAGCTTAAAGAATGGGGATCAAACAAAGGATATATTTGACACCATGCTGGGTTCAAGCACATATAGTTTTGTTCCACCACCTTCCCATCATTAGTTGCTCCTATTTGAACTTCAACCTTGCTTCATAAACATATAATGTCAAAACAATTTGTATAATGATTAAAGATTAAGAACTCTCAGTGCTCATTCAAAATACAATGCTAAAATTAACAAGTATCCTGTATAGTTCTGCTTCCACTAGATCCTTTTTGGGGACAAGGCAGGTTGTCATTATTTTCATCTTTCCCATGTGCAGTTGTTGTCAAAGGTACTTCACATACTATTTATTTATTTATTTATTTATGTTTTAAAAAGAATAAAATAAAATAAAGACTCAATTTACAAAGCCAATGCCAATTAAAAGAATTCTTAAATCATCTCATTGTTAGAGAGGAGGATTCAAAAAGATGAGATCTTTCCATACTCCTATATTTTTTTTCTTTCAATGTGTATTAAGAGATTTTTAGAAGACAATAATAAAGGAAGAATTCACTGTTTTAAAAACCATTAAGCCCGGTAAATAATCATTATGCAAATATTAGAAACGTGAAAGTAGGGTTGATAGATTGAACCTCAAAAGAATCACTCCCTTAACAAAATAGAGATATATATATGCCAGACTATTAAGTGTTTTCCATGCATATTATTTGACAAGTGATAAGCATAGATGATAACGTATCTCTATTTTCATTTGCTGCACCTGTACATCACAGATTTTCAAACAGTAAGAAAATCATTAAAGCTAACAAGCTTGTATTGCTGCAAAAAATATTTGATGTTAATCACATGAGGCCTTCACTGGTAAATTTTTAAAGAAGCAGGTCATTAAAACATAGACACCATACCTGGATTTGGAAAGAACCTTCTACGATCCCTAGGGCAAGCGACAAAGAGGGCATTTTGAGGGTTGAAGATTGCTTGACATACCAAGTTGAACCACTCCCTTAGAACGCCCGGGCCCGTGGCCTCCTCGTTCTTGAACTCCATAAATAAACCAGCGCGCAAAACTTGTGGTTCTGCATGTGCAATATACTCAAATGATTCTGCCAACAACTGTGAACGATCAATGAGCATCTCGTGCAGCTCTTCATAGTCGTCCTTTGTCTCGGGAAGCATCATCATCACTAAATGCCTCCTCACCTCAAAATTAGTCACTTCCTTGTGCTTAAGAATCCACTTGTGATCATCACTCCTCTTTGCAAACTTGAGAGTAAGATAACACAAGGCATCCTTCCTCTGCCTCATTTTGTCCCAAAACAACTCCTCTGCACCAGTATAAAGTTTTGAAATACTGTTAAGTTCCTTTAAAATCGTTATATACTGGCACCATCCAAAGAAAAGGGTCTCATTATCCAAAGTCGCTCGCAGCTCCAGGTGCTCATCAATTTTCTTCAAACACTCCACCATAATTCCTAATAAATTATTGAAAATCCCATGCAAATGTGTAATCTCCTCCCCATCAGGCACTGGCAGACAACGATTCTCTCCCAGAGGAAATGTGATTGGGCCACATGACACAACATGCTCCTCGATCTTCTTTCTCGCTGCAACCAGAAAGGCAGTGAAATCCTGTACTTCATTCAATGAAGGCCCCAGACATGAGCTTGTGTCCATGCTTAACTGTAGATTGTGCGACAACTTAGCTGCTATTTCCCCAACAAACCGAAAAATATCATGAATACCTAACATCTCCCTGCGTTCTCCAATCTCACACTCAACCATTGTCCCCAAACTACTCCGGCAAAAAGTATATAATGGATCATCAGTCCCCGCCGCCCCATTTAGCAACTTACAGAATTCCAAAACTATAGGCGCGCAAAGATAATGTGTATTCTTAGGCAAAACATTCTTAATCGAACTAATAAACTGTCTAATGGCATCATTTGCTACATCCTTATTGGGTTTATGAGAGGACATATAGAGCATTACCAGAGCAGCTGGGGCTGAGGAAGAAATGAAAATTTGCAAATGACTGGATGCTTGATTAGTATCCGTACGCGAGGTCATGGAGAGGAACTCCAGAAGCATCGATTTGACGGTTTTCGAGGGAACCAAATTAGGACGTGGCTTAGAGTGGTTGTTCTTGTAGAGGTAGAAAACCATGGAAACGACGTCGTCCATGAGCTGCCAGGCCTGGGGGTGCTCGGTACTCCTCATGCGCCCTACTAACTGTAACCCAGCATCGTTCTGGACATTACACTCAGCCAGAGTCTTCTCCCACTGCAACTGTTTTCCCCGGTAAATCAACCGCTGCTCCATCACCGGAATTCCGGTAATCTTCTGAATTTTCTCATGGATCGTTTTGATGGTGTCGGTGCAGTGGGCTTGAACGACAAGGGTTCTCTCGGAGAGCATACGGACAAAGAACTGGAGGCGAGCGGGGGAGCTGGTTGACTCAGTGAGTGATGATCGGGGCCGGTACAAGACGGGTGAATTGGAGGAAGAAGGGAGAGCAGTTTGGTCCTTTCTCATCCTGGTGGCGACAGGACTATGGCTTAAGGAAGACAATTCATCGACGGAATCTTCAAATTTGCGTTTGGAAGGAGTTGAAGACATTTGTGAGGGAAGGACGAGTAGGGTTTTCACGGTAGGACTGAGCCCATAGAATCAATTGAACAAAAAACCCTATTAGCTTATACCTCAGACTGTTTACTCTTTCTGTAAATTGGGGGTGAGAATTTGGAGAAGACGACCGATTATACTTACACATCAGCCTGATGGAGCATCAATCAGCGTGTGAGTGTGAATGTGCAAGGGTAGTCATAGCGTGAGGGGGATGCCCTGCTGGCACCTGGCAAGCAATGGGAAATTTGCACATCAACTCACCATTTGATTTTTTAAGAACTTTAGGTCCTCATATTTTTCAAAATTGGCATATTGGTCCTCACTTGGACGGAAACTGTTAAAAACTCGTTGATAAGGACTAACGGTACAGCTGGTGTGACAAATGATGCATCTATTAGAAAAATTTAAACCTTATATTTAAAGGTTGAACCCCAACCTTGAGGGCTCCCACAGCTTTATTCCACCCCTAGAGCTTTGTAAGGAAGATAAATTGTGGAATGTGTCCGAATAGACCAGGAAACAAAAGCTGCTTGTACACTGTATCTATAAGGAGTCCAATTTCATGTCTCAGGAATCGAACCCCACACTGCGGCTGTCAACAAAGCGTGAGATAACCTCACTCATGTTCTTTGCACTATTGAGCTATGTCCCGAGGGCAAATTTAAAGCTTATAGTTACATACACAAAGTGTTACAGTTACATACACAAAGTGTTACATATTATTTCAGAGTCATACTTGAACTCGATTTTGTTTTTTAAGAATCCTCATAATTCTTTTTAGGGATTACCTAAGGTTCTTATCTTTTATTGCTATTTATCTAATCAATTTGTTCTTAAAATCTAAACAATATTTACATGTTACAGATGATAAAGGTATTGTTAATGTCGAAGAAGAGGATGCAATATTTTGAAATTTTGACAATGACTTCTATGAGGATGACAACTTGCCTTTGAACTACATAGTGTGCAAGTTGTGAGATTTGGATTGGATGCATAGCAGGGCTACATTAAAGGAATTGAAGAAAATTCATATAAACTGTCTAATATTTGTCTCGTGGCACTAAACGATATGTTAAATGAAATGTGAAATTGAATGAATTTTTTATTTCTACCTATCAATTAATACTATTTAGGTTAAATGAAAGGTGAAATTGAATGAATTATTTAATTCTACCTATCAATTAATATCACATTAAGACCACTTAAATTGATGTTGCAACCCAAATGAGGTCACATAACATTAATCTAATTTATAAGCAACAATTTTGAAGATGAAGTTTCTTAAGTTTCGTATTAGGATAGACATCTATGACCCAAAATTGAAATTGATGGTAAAATTTAGGAATACTTATAAATCTAAAAGAGCAATGAGAAAATATTTTGTTCTAAATAGCAATGTTTGACAAATTGATTTGAAAAAGGGAAATTATCAAAGGGTCAAAAGGTTGAATCAGAGTCGAACTGATGATTTTTAAAAAATATACATTTACAAAAATTTTAAAAATATACATTTAATTTTAAAAAAAAACATTTACAAAAATTGAATCAATTAAATCGAAAACGGGTCACGGGTTTTCCAAAAACTGGTCAATTTAAAGGCTTTCCAAAAATCGACTGATTTAACGAGTTTTGGGACAGATTTTTAATTAGAGATTTTATAAATCTAATTGGAACGATTTTTGGTCCTAGTTCCCAATTTTCCCAATAGAACCTGTCGAGCCGATCTGATTTTTAAAACATTGCTAAATAAAGAAAATATCAAATTCTCAAAGAATGAGAAAGATAGAACCCAAAGTGTTTATAAAAAAGGTGTAGGGAGACTTGTTTTTTAAAACTTTTAAAAAAAGGATTAAAGTTCGTGTATCATTTGCGTATTCAACTCTATTATTTTAAAAAATACGTAGGTGTGCCACTTGTCTCATCACCTATCCCATAGTCGTGATAATGATGGATGTTAATTTTTGAACGGATGAGAAACAATATTGTTAGTCCAGTATTATTTTGGAACAAAGTTTAATTCACGTATGATTTACAAACGAGATAAAATTCATGTAACATTCCCCCAATTGTCCCTTTTAGGGTTTCTTCAATTCAATCATGTTACAATCCAAAATGACTTCTCAATTATATAATAAGTATTCCACCACAATTACAAGCTCTAGGAATCATAGCTACCATCACCGCCCTTGACAATATGACAATATGGCATATATATCTATTAGGGTAATTGGCGCAAATTCATTATGAAAAACGTCCTCACCTTTCATTTTTTGATATTTTTGCCCTCAAATAAACCTTTCGTTGTGATGAAGGTCCTTCCGTCCAATTTCCATCCATTTTACTGTTAATTAAAGAGAGATAACCAATTTTTTTCCACTCAGCAAGGGTAAAACTGTCTCACAAATTGAAAACCCTCATTTTCTTAATTTCCTTCTTCACACTTCACAGCCTGAACGATTCCCATTCCACTCTCTCTCGGTTCTTCAAAAATTTCCATTTATCTTCCATTTCAACAGCTTACTTTTGCTCAATGGGCTCCTGTGGCCGGCGTTGATCAGAAAACCTTGAGGGAGCGTTTAAATTATGGTATTCTTTGCAAAGATAAAATGATAAAGAGCAATATACGTCTTGTTATTTCTATTGCAAAAAATTATCAGGGAGTTGGGATGAACCTTCAAGATTTGGTTCAGGTAATCATTTTCTTTGTTGGTCTTGATTATCTAGCTTAAGGTGTTTCCTGCTAGAAAAACTGTAAAACTAATAGTATGATGTTTGATTCCTTTCTAACACTACATTTTTAACAAATTTTCATCAGGAAGGATGCCGAGGCCTTGTGAGAGATGCAGAGAAATTTGATGCTTCAAAAGGGTTTAAATTCTCCACCTATGCTCACTGGTGGATAAAGCAGGTTGCTCGGAAGTCTCTTTCTGACCAATCCAGGACAATTCGATTGCCGGTAAAATTCCTGTAAAATTAATTTCTTTACAAGTAAATTTCATATTCCATTTTTCTTGTGCTGCAAAGGAAGATGTTACACAATTATTCATTCTTGAAAAAAAATCACCTGTTGTTCCATTTGGGTGTGGTACAATTTAATTTGTAATTTTGTCTGCATATTTGAAATGAATTGTATCTATTTTTGCTTCAGTTTTCGGTTATTTTTGCTTCAACGGGTAGTGGATATTGTGAGATAACCTCACTCATGTTCTTTGCACTATTGAGCTATGTCCCGAGGGCAAATTTAAAGCTTATAGTTACATACACAAAGTGTTACAGTTACATACACAAAGTGTTACATATTATTTCAGAGTCATACTTGAACTCGATTTTGTTTTTTAAGAATCCTCATAATTCTTTTTAGGGATTACCTAAGGTTCTTATCTTTTATTGCTATTTATCTAATCAATTTGTTCTTAAAATCTAAACAATATTTACATGTTACAGATGATAAAGGTATTGTTAATGTCGAAGAAGAGGATGCAATATTTTGAAATTTTGACAATGACTTCTATGAGGATGACAACTTGCCTTTGAACTACATAGTGTGCAAGTTGTGAGATTTGGATTGGATGCATAGCAGGGCTACATTAAAGGAATTGAAGAAAATTCATATAAACTGTCTAATATTTGTCTCGTGGCACTAAACGATATGTTAAATGAAATGTGAAATTGAATGAATTTTTTATTTCTACCTATCAATTAATACTATTTAGGTTAAATGAAAGGTGAAATTGAATGAATTATTTAATTCTACCTATCAATTAATATCACATTAAGACCACTTAAATTGAAGTTGCAACCCAAATGAGGTCACATAACATTAATCTAATTTATAAGCAACAATTTTGAAGATGAAGTTTCTTAAGTTTCGTATTAGGATAGACATCTATGACCCAAAATTGAAATTGATGGTAAAATTTAGGAATACTTATAAATCTAAAAGAGCAATGAGAAAATATTTTGTTCTAAATAGCAATGTTTGACAAATTGATTTGAAAAAGGGAAATTATCAAAGGGTCAAAAGGTTGAATCAGAGTCGAACTGATGATTTTTAAAAAATATACATTTACAAAAATTTTAAAAATATACATTTAATTTTAAAAAAAAACATTTACAAAAATTGAATCAATTAAATCGAAAACGGGTCACGGGTTTTCCAAAAACTGGTCAATTTAAAGGCTTTCCAAAAATCGACTGATTTAACGAGTTTTGGGACAGATTTTTAATTAGAGATTTTATAAATCTAATTGGAACGATTTTTGGTCCTATTTCCCAATTTTCCCAATAGAACCTGTCGAGCCGATCTGATTTTTAAAACATTGCTAAATAAAGAAAATA
This sequence comes from Olea europaea var. sylvestris, assembly GCF_002742605.1. Classification (NCBI taxonomy): domain Eukaryota; kingdom Viridiplantae; phylum Streptophyta; class Magnoliopsida; order Lamiales; family Oleaceae; genus Olea; species Olea europaea. The sequence continues at coordinate 97,284 of NW_019231018.1, forward strand.
TCAAATTCTCAAAGAATGAGAAAGATAGAACCCAAAGTGTTTATAAAAAAGGTGTAGGGAGACTTGTTTTTTAAAACTTTTAAAAAAAGGATTAAAGTTCGTGTATCATTTGCGTATTCAACTCTATTATTTTAAAAAATACGTAGGTGTGCCACTTGTCTCATCACCTATCCCATAGTCGTGATAATGATGGATGTTAATTTTTGAACGGATGAGAAACAATATTGTTAGTCCAGTATTATTTTGGAACAAAGTTTAATTCACGTATGATTTACAAACGAGATAAAATTCATGTAACATTCCCCCAATTGTCCCTTTTAGGGTTTCTTCAATTCAATCATGTTACAATCCAAAATGACTTCTCAATTATATAATAAGTATTCCACCACAATTACAAGCTCTAGGAATCATAGCTACCATCACCGCCCTTGACAATATGACAATATGGCATATATATCTATTAGGGTAATTGGCGCAAATTCATTATGAAAAACGTCCTCACCTTTCATTTTTTGACATTTTTGCCCTCAAATAAACCTTTCGTTGTGATGAAGGTCCTTCCGTCCAATTTCCATCCATTTTACCGTTAATTAAAGAGAGATAACCAATTTTTTTCCACTCAGCAAGGGTAAAACTGTCTCACTAATTGAAAACCCTCATTTTCTTAATTTCCTTCTTCACACTTCACAGCCTGAACGATTCCCATTCCACTCTCTCTCGGTTCTTCAAAAATTTCCATTTATCTTCCATTTCAACAGCTTACTTTTGCTCAATGGGCTCCTGTGGCCGGCGTTGATCAGAAAACCTTGAGGGAGCGTTTAAATTATGGTATTCTTTGCAAAGATAAAATGATAAAGAGCAATATACGTCTTGTTATTTCTATTGCAAAAAATTATCAGGGAGTTGGGATGAACCTTCAAGATTTGGTTCAGGTAATCATTTTCTTTGTTGGTCTTGATTATCTAGCTTAAGGTGTTTCCTGCTAGAAAAACTGTAAAACTAATAGTATGATGTTTGATTCCTTTCTAACACTACATTTTTAACAAATTTTCACCAGGAAGGATGCCGAGGCCTTGTGAGAGATGCAGAGAAATTTGATGCTTCAAAAGGGTTTAAATTCTCCACCTATGCTCACTGGTGGATAAAGCAGGTTGCTCGGAAGTCTCTTTCTGACCAATCCAGGACAATTCGATTGCCGGTAAAATTCCTGTAAAATTAATTTCTTTACAAGTAAACTTCATATTCCATTTTTCTTATGCTACAAAGGAAGATGTTACACAATTATACATTCATGAAAAAAAAATCACCTGTTGTTCCATTTGGGTGTGGTACAATTTAATTTGTAATTTTGTCTGCATATTTGAAATGAACTGTATCTATTTTTGCTTCAGTTTTCGGTTATTTTTGCTTCAACGGGTAGTGGATATTTTTGTTTCAGTTTTCGATTGATTGGTGGATGAATTGTGTCTCAGATTCTGTGATAGAATTGTGTATTTAGGGAAGAAAACAGGGAATTCTCTCACCAAATTTTTTCTAAAAGTTAGGGACGTTATTCACAAATATTTCTAAAAGGTAGTGACGTTATTAGAGAATATTTCTAAAAGGTAGGGACTTTACTAGCCAAACTTTTTATAGGTAAGGATGTTTTAAGCCAAAATTATAACTACTTAGGGATTATTAACGCAAGGTTGATTCGATTCCCAAAAGAAGTGAACAGGACCCGTTCATCTTCACCAATAAGTCAAAATGGGTCATTCACCATTGAACCGATACATACTTCACAGCACCCATTTCCACTCGATCCCCTCAATTTACCCCGTGGTCACAATAAGTATAAACTAGAAATAAACATCTAGCAGTCATCTCTATAAATTGACCACCCATTCAATATATATCTTACTACATTTTTTCAGAAACCCAACATAAAAGCAACGGTGATGGTCGGATTTCACCACTATATATGCTCTTTAATTAACGACATTTTTTCCTTATTTAATGTAACAATTTAAAGTATTTTTACACCCATTTTTCAGCTACTATTATATATACGGACTACGTAGAAGGCGGGAATAAGGGGTTCAATGGGTGAGACGATTTTACCCTTGCTGACGGGACAGAAATTGGTTCTCTCTTTTTAATTAACAGCAAAATGGATGAAACTTGGACGGAAGGACTTTCATCGCAACGAAAGGTTAATTTGAGGGCAAAAATGTCAAAAAATGAAAGGTGGTGACGTTTTGCACAATGATGCTGAAAGGTAGGGACGTTTTGCACCAATTACCCATATCTATTATGCACATTCTCAGGTAAATATCAATTACTCTTTCTGGTATTTGATGATCACAACCAAAGAGTAGCACCATCGCCATGCCCCGACCTCATCAAGATACAATATTTCTAGAAATTATACTCTTCCTGTGGAGATTGTCACAATGATGATTGGGCTAATTTATTACTAATGATGGGCCTGTGGGCCAAGTTTGCAAATTGAATAAATGGTGCTATTTTATTCTTGGTAAAAACATGTTCCAGAAACACGCTTTCTCTTATAAAGAATAGATGCTCCAAATCTTGCCATGTGTCAATTTTTGCACCGTTGGATTGAAACCTTCTAGTGACTTCAATATTTATTTGGCTCTAGGGTTTATGGCTGCGAGACTTTTTCATTCTCTCTGCCTCTCAAACTCTCTCTATGGCTCTGTGTGTTCTCTCTCCAAAATTTTAGCTCGTTTATGATATCACCAGCCTTATATAGATCTTGAGTGATTGATGTATAGGCTTTTGATCTTTGATTCTTATGTGAATTTTATCATGATTTGTGAGGCTTATTTTTGGGAAATCTTGCATAATTTCTGCAAAGTGCCATGGAGTCTGTACTAGACCGTTCGTTTTGATGATTTCATTGATATAGTGATCTCCTTCCGGTAATGAAAGCTCAAAAGGGGATTAGGAACCTTGGTTCCGAATCTCTTGCCTTAAGGCGGAAGTCTTGTGTTCCTTTTTTTGTGTTTTTATGGTTTTTTTAGTTTCATGTTTTATTATTTCATATTTTTGTTGATTTAAAGTTGGCTAATATTGTGAACTTCTCGTAACAATGGTATTAGAACTTGTTAACGGTAGTTCATAGCATCGGTGTTGGTAGATCTGAAAGTTTTTTGTACTCGTTCAGTAGATCTCTTGTGTTTCTTGAAACTTTAATAAGGGGATCCGGTCAATTCGTTCATGTTTCCTAAGTTTCAATATTGGCCTATACTGTGAGATTCTTGCAACTAAGACTAAAACCTTAGATTTGTGACTTTTTCTTGGCAATTCCTTTGTCTAGAAACTGTGAGTTGTCTGGAATCTGAGGCTTACCTTGATTACAAGTCAACAATTTAGACCTTTTTTATGATTCTTGCACGTGTTCTCTACATATAGTAAATTGCATGTTGAAATTNTTGTTGCTGAGTTGTGAAAAAAATTGAAAGATACTTATTTGACTAAAACCATGCCTAATAAAGTGTATTTTCTAAAACAATTTTTTGGTTTCAAATTGGACCAATCTCTTGATCTCGAGGCAAATATTGGCAGATTCAATAGACTATCCCGTGATCTAGCTGACTATGATGAGAAGCACTCAAAAGATTAGTTGGTTGTGGTCCTGTTAAATCCAATAAGTGATAAATATAGAGATGTTAAAAACGCTACTGAATATGGGAGTGAGACTCTAACTACTAATGTGATAATAAATGCTTTGAGAAACAAAGAGTTAGAGTTAAACAGATTCAATAGACTATCCCGTGATCTAGCTGACTGTGATGAGAAGCACTCAAAAGATCAGTTGGTTGTGGTCCTGTTAAATTCAATAAGTGATAAATATAGAGATGTTAAAAATATTACTGAATATGGGAGTGAGACTCTAACTACTGATGTGATAATAAATGCTTTGAGAAACAAAGAGTTAGAGTTAAAATCTGACAAAAGAGAATCTATTACTGGTGAAAACTTGATGGCTAAGTCCAAACTAAATCCAAAAATTGTCAACTTCAATAAGAAACCAGGACCCAAGAAGAAGGTGAACTTTAAAGATAAAATAAGAAACAAGACAAAACGGTAAAATGTCTTTTTACTATCTAGGTAAAGGTCATTTTATCAAAGATTGTCATAAGAGGCTTAATGGTTTGAGGAATAAGTCTAACAATGATGGTGGTGTTGCTTTGGCCTATAATAATGAGTCTAACATAGATAAAGTTTATGTTACTGTTTACAGTCCACTTAGTCGGGAGTGGATCCTTGACTCTGGCTGCACCTTTCACATGTTTCCTAAAAGAGAATGGTTTACTGAGTTTGAAAATGTAAATGGTGGCCAAGTTTTAATGGGTAATCACATGTCATGTTAGGTAAAAGGAATAGGAACAATCACTTTAAGGCTTAATGGTAATAATGAATGAATTTAGAAAAGGCCTAAGAAACTTGATTTCCTTAGGTGTCCTAGATGACCTAAATTACAATATTGTAATTAACAAGGGATACATTAAAATCTTGAGAGGCTCTCAATGTATTGCTGAGCTCCCAAGAGACATGGGCTTTACATTTTTCATATACAAAACTTTTTTGACTCCACATTAGCAGCAATTTCTATCCCCAATGACAGGTCACAAATATGGCATAAAAGATTAGGCCATATTAGTGACAAAGTCCTACAGATTTTAAAAAAACAAGGTGTCTTTGTTAAAGATGTGATTAAGAAACTCAGTTTTTGTGCTCATTGCATACTAGGAAAGCAAAATAGATTACCATTTCTGGTTGGGATGCATAAACCTATGTTTATTCTTGAATATTTGTATGTTGATCTTTGGGGACCAGTTTCAGTGCCCACACATACTGGTTTCATATTTTTCCTGTTAATCATAGATGATTTTTCTAGAAAAAACTGGCTCTTTCTTCTTAAACTTAAGTCTGGCACTTTTAATACTTTTAAAGAATGGAAAATCTTGATTGAGAATCAAATAAATAAAAAGATTAAAGTATTAAGGACTGATAATGGGCTTGAATTCTGCAATTATGAATTTGATGAATTGTACAAATTGCATGGTATTCTAAGACACAGAACAGTAACACACACCCACAACAAAATGACTTGGTTGAAAGAATGAACAAAACTATCCTTCAAAAAGTTAGATGCATGTTGTTAGGTTCTGGTCTTCCCAAATTATTTTGGGAAGAAACTACAAAAACTGTTAGTTTTCTCATATATAGAAGCCC
>NW_019231018.1:106025-152192 GCF_002742605.1 Olea europaea var. sylvestris
AAATTTGAAAAAAAAAAAAAAAAAAACAAAACAAAGCCAGTCTGCAATTTTAAATGAATGATACTTATTTTCATAATTAGAACCATAAGAAAAATCAGTATATACCAGCTGGCGATTAGAAACCAAAAAATAACAACCATAGTTGCCTGAATAATTATTATGCAAGTTAACTCTTGAAGACAAGATAGAAATGCAAATATAACTAATGGAGGCAAGTGCTTCACAGACCTTATGTCCCTAGTCTTTTTCTTCCTCTTCTCTTGTCCTCCTAGTTTCTTGATCCCATCAATTCCATTCGAGCCATCTAGGGCAATGAGGCTTTCAACACAGACCTCAGCATAGAACACGAAAGGCAAACCTCTAACAGCAACATTTTCAATAGTTTTAGTTCTCAAATCGTACCAAACAAGTCTTTTATCATCACAGTTCAAAAGAACCCTATTGTCATGCTCCGAATACACCAAAGGCCTAACAATATCGTTGCGCTCAATCTCTGGCACACCAATTGATAGAAATTTAGTCCAAGATTCACTTACTCCATATTCCTTCATCATCCATATGTTGACCCGAGACTTATTAGAACACACGACACAAAGAAATCCTCCTATAACATCCAACCTCATATCAAGATCTTTAATCAACATATCAGGTGGCAGAGGAACAGTATAATGGGTCTCAGTTTCAACACTGAAAGCCATAATTCTAACCGATCTGCTCAAATACATGTAGTCAGAATCCTCCACCAGTGTATGCAATGCACCATTGATATGCACACGCCACTTACCCTTGAGAAAGGGGAGCGGATAACCGAAATCCTCTACCCTTCTCCACAAATTTGACTTCAGGCTATAAACTTTGGTCTCAGAACCTATCCACTCATGGCTAATTTCGTTTCTGAATTCGACAACCCTAACAACCTTATAATCGTCACTCCTCGAGTCATAGCCAAATCCATAAGTAGTCTTTGAATAACTGTGGATCTCACTAGGGTAATCAACAGCAGACTCCGGTAAAATCCGGTGATTTCTTGAAAACGGATTCCACACTACAGGTGGCTCGCTCATCACAAGAAGCAATCCATTGCAAGAGTTGGAGATGCTATCGACACTCTTGTAATAAAACGGGGGTTTGATCGCATGGGCTTTGTCAAGTAAATCCAAATCAACGCAATAAAGACCCAGGCCTCCAAGAATCAGATTTTGATTGGAATTCCTGGTTGTTGATTGATGCAGGTGCTGCTTGATGAAACGTTGGCTGTCAATTATAGAGCACCATAGTTTTGCTACGCATCTGAATCGCTTTAGGGGTTTCACAGGCAGGCGGCAGAGGATTTCTATGATGAGTTCTACAGGCAGAATCGCCATCTTCAGTGGCTTCAATTTTAGGGCTCCTAGTTATAGATCATAATACAGAATAAAAAATACGATTCACTCGCAAATAATATACCACAATAATTAAAAAAATGACTTTACCCACTTGGGTGACGGAAAGTCAGTTATTTATTTTAACTTCGAAGCGAAGGGTAGGTATTGACGGCGGCGGCCGGCGGATGCTGTGCTAATTACGTGGTGGAAGTCTCTTCGAGGAGAGGATAAGCAGCGACGAAATGAGGGCATGTGGCCGTGGATTTCATTTATTTGGTTTGTAAAACGCGTTTTATTATTATTATTATTATTATTTTTTTTTTTTCGATTCAGTACAAACCGCGTTTTCTCCAATTTAGTACAAAGGTGACGTCGTGATATTTTTCCTTCTTAAATAATGCTGAACTGTCAGAAGAAAATCGCCAGAAGGACTGACCGACCGTGGGTCCCGCTTGAATATAAAAATGCTGACTTCCCTGTTTTTGTGTTGTTCGGTCATCCCTTCTGTTAGGACTTCTGGTGCTGTAGCATGTTCCTTCTTAAATAATACGAAAATGCTGATTGTCCAGGCCAAAAAACAGGGTGCCGAGGTGGAAACAGATTTCTGGTGCTGTAGCATGTTCCTTCTTAAATAATGCGAAAATGCTGATTGTCCAGGCCAAAAAAAGGGTGCCGAGGTGTTTCCACCTCGGCCGTCGGATCTAGAAAAAAAAATGTATGCATCACCTCAGCCCCCTGTTTTTTACCCTGTTTCTGAGCCTGGCTCAGAAGCAGAACTCTAAATAATGCTGAATTGTCAGAAGAAAATCGCCAGAAGGGCTGACCGACCGTGGGTCCCGCTTGAATATAAAAATGCTGACTTCCCCATTTTTGTGCTGTTCGATCATCTCTCCTGTTAGGACTTCTGGTACTGTAGCATGTTCCTTCCATTTTTAATTTGATTAATGAGAATTTGATTCAGCTCCCGTTTGCCCTCATTAAAATAATAATATATATATATATATATATATATTATTTTTTTTAATCACACATTTTCAATAAAATAATATTACACTTAAATAAAAAAATTCTTTTTTTAACTATATATTCTCCAAAAAATTAATATTTTAAAATACATTATTTTCAAAAATCACATTATAATGCGGCCAAACAAGGGCTCAATGAAATTTTGATATATTAATTGTTGGTAAATCGTTATACAAGCGGTGAGCTACATACAACACAATCCATTTCTTTATTGATAACATTTTTTTATATTTTCTATGTAACCTTTTCTTCACGGTTGTTATTAGTCAGCATCAGTTGATGGATAAGTTTAATAGGGAAATTTGCACCTTGGTCGTGTGTCAAAAATAAGCTAAGGTCTCGAACTTTAAAAAATGAGCAAGTAATCTTCGACTTTTTAATACTCGTTCCATAAAATAGTCATGTTATATTCCTAAAAAAAATTATTCACTTTAAATTTATATGGATAGGGAAAAGTTTTAACTTTCACAAGTTACGTAATAATTTAACAATGATTTGAACGTACTTCTATTGTTAATAACTAATTTGCAGTTCTAAAGAGGGTGACATTGTAATTTCTTATAATTATACTAAATTTTAATTATATTACACTTATATTTTCAACTTTCTTATCGTATACTAATTTTCGATATTTCACTAATTAACAAGTCTATTCTCCTAATATAGTTTCTACACAAATATATTTTTCCACTAATTTTTGATATTCCACTAATTAACAAGTCTATTCTCCTATTTTTAAGCATGTTAACAGAAGTTTTGGATGATAATTGTCACTGGAGATAACTCGTGCTATTTAGTGAAAAATTGGGAATAAGAATACGATGAGAAAGAAAGTAGAGGATTTAAGTGTAATAATAGTAAAAAAATGTGAACCTTTAGAGTAATTAAAATGTTGGACAGATAGTCCAACTTGCTAGAGGTAATATGTTTATATGGTACAGATTTTTCCTTTAATTTTGTTTGAAGAAGTGAAAAAGACAGTGGGGAAAAGGTGCAAATAATTTCCCAAAGAATAGTGCTATTCGCAGTTAAAACTATCGACAGTTGTCATATATGACGTACACTTGACAGTTTTTCATTTGATGTATAATTCAAAAAATCACTACCATATCTACGTATCAAATACCAAATTGTCAAGTGTATATCACATAAGGCGACTATTGACAGTCTTAACTATGAATAGCATTACTCTTTACCAAAATATTGAAAGATAAAATGTAGAAAAATACTTGTTGTATATTATCATTTACATAATATATTACAGATTGATGCTGTGTCAAAAGAAAGTGGAGAGTTTTTTTTTTTTTTTTTTCAATTGTGCTACACGTTCATCACAATTTATAAATTTGTTTACCAACATATGATGGTACTGTAGCATGTTCCTTCCATTTTTAATTTGATTAATGAGAATTTGATTCAGCTCCCGTTTGCCCTCATTAAAATAATAATAATAATTATTATATATATTATTTTTTTTAATCACACATTTTCAATAAAATAATATTACACTTAAATAAAAAAATTCTTTTTTTAACTATATATTCTCCAAAAAATTAATATTTTAAAATACATTATTTTCAAAAATCTCATTATAATGCGGCCAAACAAGGGCTCAATGAAATTTTGATATATTAATTGTTGGTAAATCGTTATACAAGCGGTGAGCTACATACAACACAATCCATTTCTTTATTGATAACATTTTTTTATATTTTCTATGTAACCTTTTCTTCACGGTTGTTATTAGTCAGCATCAGTTGATGGATAAGTTTAATAGGGAAATTTGCACCTTGGTCGTGTGTCAAAAATAAGCTAAGGTCTCGAACTTTAAAAAATGAGCAAGTAATCTTCGACTTTTTAATACTCGTTCCATAAAATAGTCATGTTATATTCCTAAAAAAAATTATTCACTTTAAATTTATATGGATAGGGAAAAGTTTTAACTTTCACAAGTTACGTAATAATTTAACAATGATTTGAACGTACTTCTATTGTTAATAACTAATTTGCAGTTCTAAAGAGGGTGACATTGTAATTTCTTATAATTATACTAAATTTTAATTATATTACACTTATATTTTCAACTTTCTTATCGTATACTAATTTTCGATATTTCACTAATTAACAAGTCTATTCTCCTAATATAGTTTCTACACAAATATATTTTTCCACTAATTTTTGATATTCCACTAATTAACAAGTCTATTCTCCTATTTTTAAGCATGTTAACAGAGGTTTTGGATGATAATCGCCACTGGAGATAACTCGTGCTATTTAGTGAAAAATTGGGAATAAGAATACGATGAGAAAGAAAGTAGAGGATTTAAGTGTAATAATAGTAAAAAAAATGTGAACCTTTAGAGTAATTAAAATGTTGGACAGATAGTCCAACTTGCTAGAGGTAATATGTTTATATGGTACAGATTTTTCCTTTAATTTTGTTTGAAGAAGTGAAAAAGACAGAGTGGGGAAAAGGTGCAAATAATTTCCCAAAGAATAGTGCTATTCGCAGTTAAAACTTTCGGCAGTCGTCATATATGACATACACTTGACAGTTTTTCATTTGATGTATAATTCAAAAAATCACTACCATATCTACGTATCAAATACCAAATTGTCAAGTGTATATCACATAAGGCGACTATTGACAGTCTTAACTACGAATAGCATTACTCTTTACCAAAATATTGAAAGATAAAATGTAGAAAAATACTTGTTGTATATTATCATTTACATAATATATTACAGATTGATGCTGTGTCAAAAGAAAGTGGAGAGTTTTTTTTTTTTTTTTTTTTCAATTGTGCTACACGTTCATCACAATTTATAAATTTGTTTACCAACATATGATGTTACAAGATTTGATTGGTCAAAATCTCATCAAAAATAAAAATAAAAATAATTCAATTTCTTTTTAACATCTCATCAATCTGTAAAAAATTATGTAAATAATGGTGTACAACAAGTATTTTTATTTTATTTTTTATATTTGATTAATGAGATTTTAACCCAATCAAATCTATCCACATGACTGTTGATAAACGAATCTGTAAGTTGGGAGAATGTTAGATATTTATACAATAAATATATTGTGTAAAAAAATAACTAAATTAGATGAAGTGCCTAATCGTTGAAAAGTATGAAATTTATCTAGGAGGTCAGGGGTTCTGTTCATATTCCACGTGAAAAACTAAAAAGTCTTTGATTCCTGGACTTCTTGATTAAACTAATTTTTTTAATTTAAATCATTTTCAAATTTATTTAATGAGTCAAACTAACAAGTATAATATGACCGTTTTTAAACATCTCATTATCAACAATCCATTAAAAATTGCAAATATTTCTGAATCATGGCGTAGGCAATTACATATATTCTGACTATATCAACTCATATCTGATTTTTAAAAAATTACTTAAAAATGAAATTATTATTTTCATATTCTGTAATTTTTCATACTCAAGTTTTATATTTATATATATTTTTTGGAATACGCTTGAGAGCTAAAACTATTCGTGATTGTTGAACAAGTATCTAAATGTACTTAATCAAAACAAGATTTGTGATTGTATTTAAGAGTGATCAAATTGTATTATCTAAAAAGGTGGTTCTTTTGTTGGAAAAGGGTATACAGATGAGAGTCTGTACAAACTCAATGTTTATGTGATTAATAATACCGCATCTAATTTTTTCTATTTATTTGCTTAATTCTTATGATTTGTAGCATGTTAAACTTTGACACGTTAACATATCTCTATTAAAAAAAAATTAATGAGTTTGAACAGCATTCCAAAAACTGATAATTTTCCAAATACGAAATGTTAAACTTGTATTGAATCTAAATATGCTAGAAAACAATTTTATAAAGCTGATAGAGCTACTTCAATTTTAAGTTTACCACATTCTAATTTATGTGATTTAAAAGGATATATTACACGTGGTAGAAATAAATATTTTTTAACTTTCATTGATGATTATTCTCGATATTGTTATATTTATCTTCTTAATAGTGAGGATGAAAGTTATTCAAAATTTGTTTCATAAAAAATTCAAGTAAAGAATTATCTCGACAAAATCATTAAAATTTCAACATTTGATAGAATAAGAGAATATATTAGTGACTTTGACAAATTTCTGTATTGATAATAGTATTATTCATGAGACCTTTTCACCTTATTCTCCTCAATCAAATGACGTAGCTAAAAGAAAACAATAGAATTATTAAGGATATAGTCATTTCAATGCTAAACTCTTCTAGATTACCTTTTTAACATGTGAGGAGAAACCCTTCTTACCGCCTATTTATATTATTAATAGAATTTTCAATAAGAAAAGTAATGAGTCCCCTCATGAAACGTGGAAGTATAGAACACATTCATATAAGCCCCTATTTGGTGCTCATTTTAATTAGATTTTTTTGGACTAAAACTCATTTTTCTAAAGTGTTGACAAGACAGCACAAGCCTGGCACCAAAGTACTCTGCCAAATTGCGAATTTAGACAATGCCATTGAGTTATGTTCTCCCATTTTTGCCCTCGTTTAGCAATTGCTGTCCTCATATTTCCCTTAGAATTTCCAGCCCTACCTTCTGATTTCCCAATCGACCCGAACGGCGCCCTTGCTTCTCCCGCAATCGGATCTCTCTGTTGATGAGATTTTCAAGTCACATCGTTCCGACCACCCAAGATTCGTTGTCCAATATTCGTCGGTTGAAGGTAAGGTAGCCCCATACGAGATCGTGTGGTTCGTGTTCCTTGCACCCGGATCTCTCCGCCTACCATTTCCGGCCAACATCCATCGGAGCACCTTACCAACATCTGCTCCAGGCTCCTACCGACGGTAACTAGGCTCTTCAACAACCATTAGGTAATTGTTCTTCCATTTGACCACCACAACTGCCACAGCTCGTTGTACAGCAAGGTTCGACCTTGATTTAGTTTCAGGGCCTTCTGAACATCGAACTTCCATCACAAATCCGCTCCTCACAATGGATAACTTCGGCTAGCAGAGGAACTGTTTTCCCGAAGACTTGGTAACCATTATACACTCTTCCTTAGAAATGTTCATCTGTAGCTCAATGAAAAAGTTATTGGGCGTTTATTAAATAAGTAAAATTATTAACTAGAATATACTCACAAATTTTTTATACTTTTCTCCTTATATTTTGTCTCCAATTCATGAGTAAACCGTTTCCATAGATTAAGAATGTAATGTTTCTTCCGGGCAACGTCACATGTCAATGCAATTGCAATTGGCTTCTTTCCAGTTCTCCCCCAATAGTAAATTGTAGGTGTTGAACATGTGACCCGAAATGAATGTTTGAAGGGTAGCTAATTTTGAAACTTTATTTTCCTATTCATTCACATTTATTACAAATTGCTCAGACTCTGTGTTTATACAAAATTGATGGGTTAGTTTATGTTCATAGCAAGTGTGTATTTCGTCCGCAATTTAGTAAAGCTCATTTTTTGGTTTTTATATTTCTTGTTTGCTGCCTGTTCCCATTATGCTTCTACGTGATATTGCAAAATGCAATTTGACCGAGGATCATACTGTGCCCCTTTTGCCCTCTCGCCAAATGGTGAACTAATAAAAAAATGTGGAAGTCCCTTAAAAAGCTTTCAAGATGGGAGCCCTAAATACTTGACAATAGGCTTCTTTCCTCCCTGCCTCTTTAATACATCCAGTTAATTTACTTTTGTTACACCTTCGCTGCTTTACAAATTACAATTTTCTCTTACAGCTCGGCACTAGTGGCAGTGCCCACCCGATGCATTGTGCTGCATCCGACCAGCAAGACCCGTAGCCAACGGTGCAAAAGTCAGCCAAATGGAAATCCTTGGAGTCCAAGGTCTTCATTTCAACATGCGAAACCGTGATCGCAAAAGGCCACCGATGAGGCAAATGCTTTTCAACAAAGGGATGGCTGCATATCACAAAAATTTTCAACAAGAAAGCTGGAAAGAACTGGACTATATCCTAGATGAAGAACTACTGGAGTGAACTGCGGGAGCAACACAAACACCTGTTCGAGCTGCTGCAATGTACAGGAATTGAGTACCACTCGAGCACCGGTACAATCGTTGCTCCGGAGCATTGGTGGGACGCCAAAATCAAGGTGCATTATTTCCATTATAACTTCCATGTACTATCATGCTGTGTCTATCTTATTAAAGTTGTGTGTGAGCATGATTGATATACAAATAGAATTTCTTAATAATGCTAATTTCATACTGTGACGCTTAGTATGTGACACTAGTTCATCCACATGATCTAGATCAACATAGAGGTTCATTTGCTCTTGTTAATGCATTGGTTAATTGTCGTTAACTGCATGCATTTGAGTGTTTCCTTCTAGTTCATGCATTTGTTTATTCGTATCCTTTTCCGTTCTAATATCGTGTTTCATTATTCGTTATGTTTTCATTTTCATTTGGAAACAAGATAAGCCAAAGTATGCGAAGTATAAGCACATTGATTGCAACGAGATTTATGACACTTGTGGAAAGCTGTTCGGGGACACCTAAGACGCAACGAAGTACGCGTTGTCCCCAACAAAGCTGTCGCAACGTGGCTTTGACCTAAGTACAGATAGTGATCGAGAAGACGTCGGCGACAAGTTACCAATCAACACAGAGGGAACCGATTCTAGTGGCAGTCCAAACGAGGACAGAGGAAACTCTTTGATGAACATATCCGGGAGGCAAAATGGTGACAAATGGAAAGGAAAACAATGGAGAGACAGATGATATAAGAAACGGTACAGTGCTGGAGACGTGTCGACATCACTTGAGTAGATGGTTAGCGTCAGAACAGATCTGGCCTCCATTGCGAGATCACATCGTAACAGAGGAATGTCGGTCAACGAGTGTGTCGACGAATTGCTCTCGTTGGGTTATGTGAAGAAGGGTGATATGCTCCACTTGTTCGCCATGTAGTTTCTCAGCGACTAAGATGATCAAAATTCGTACTGTGCTGCGAAGACACCAATTCTGTGCTTCAAGTTTGTGGAGTACTGTTTCGAGCGAGACAATATATCATGTGAGTGAAAGGGGTGATTGCTTGGCATTCGACTTATGCTGTTGTGCACTTTCCGATTCATTTTTTTCCCTGCACCTTTTTTTTGTGCATTTTACTTGTGAGATTTAGCTGTAACTGACTTTAGAAGTTAAAAATTTTCTGTGTCGCATGTGAACCTGTTGCCTTGGAGTGATTTGTACTTTCACTATTATATGTACCATATTGTATTATTATATTCTTTTTACATGTGATTGCACAGCATAAATGGGTAGACAACTTTATAATTGGCAGAGAATATATTTCCTGCAACTTGCAATGAATTTTCTCTTTTTAGAAATGAAAACTGATTTGAAAAAATTAAAACATTAATTTTGGGAATGCCATCACAAGTACATTGAGCACTCTATAAATATCAAATGCAAGTGGATACAATTGTTGAGAAGATCCAAGCTATTTGCAATATACAAACACCTTCTCACGCCTCCAGTAGGTTGTAGCCATTACCGCTTGCAAACAGTATTCTACGTCTATAGAGTCATTAATTCACGTCGACGTTGCCCAAAGAGATTGTCGAATGACCCAGTGGTCTTCTCCGGTTCGAAACAGATTGTGACATTGAGTCGTTGTCCAACGACAAGTGGAGTGCCGAAGAAGACATGATGCAACAGCTGCAGGAGAACATTACGGCGTGGCTCGAATATTGTCGAGTTGCGGAGCATATAGTTCGCGAGTACTTGGCACCAAACGGAGCTCGTCGATATCTATTCTCAACTATGCGCTGGCCATATTTTCATGCTGTAGAATATGCATGTGTATCCACGAACGTGCTTTCAAGAATTTAAGATGTATCCACCCATGTTCATGTACTTTACGCACATTCTACGTGACCAGTATGGCATATCGAGCGGCGCGAATATCGACATATACGAACAGGTGGGAATGTTCTTGTGCATCTTGCACATGGTAAAGGATATCAACAAGTGCAAACACTGTTTCGTCACTCATTATAGACCATAACGCACCATTTTAAGACGGTGCTGCGTGTGTACTTAGCTTTCTATGTTACCATGATAAAATTTGATCCGTTGTACAACAAAGGTGTGGCCCACCATCAGCTGAACCCGGAGCGCTATCCTATATTCCAAGTGCGATACTCGCATCCAATAGTAAACTCTTCTTTTCCCAATTTCATTAATGGTTTTTCGAACAACAAAATGGTTGTCTGTGAATGTTTGATATTGCAGGAATGCATTAGTGCAATTGACGGTACGCATGTCAGAGTTGTATTGCCGAGACAGCACGGAGAAATTTTATTGGAAGAAATGCTATTCCGACACAGAATGTCCTAGCGGCATGCAATTCAACCTATGTTTTACGTTTGTCCTACCAAGAACAATGGGGAACATGAACGACAGTTGCATATTGGCCCAAGCCGTACATAGTCCGGAAGTAAATTTTCCACAACCCATAAATGAGAAATATTACCTCGTTGACTCAAGGTTCACGAGAGCGATTTAATTTCCATCACTTTTCCTGTCGAAACGTTATTGAGCGGGCATTCGGTGTTTGGAAACAGCGTTGGAAGATTCTAGATCGGATGCCAACTTGTAGCGCAGACTTCTGTGGTAGTGGCCTCAATGGAAATTCATAACTTCATTCAGAGAAACGATCGGCTCGATGAGGGTTTCCGAAGAGCGGAAGAAATGGATGACGACGAGGTTGAGATCGACCTTCTCGATGAACAAGATGAAATTGTAGCCGAGATGGATGTCATAGGCGAGGAGAACATGCCATGGCAACAACTATGTGATTACATGACACAGGCATTACGTTAGTAGTTGAACACGGGGGAGAAATTATACTTTTGTTTCCCATCATTTCGTTATTCGTGGGACATACGTTTTATTATGTTGTTGATTCAAAGTGTCGGTAATCGTTGTCCGTAACCCGTTAATTTTCTATGTTTTCGTTTATGAAAATTAATCGTGTTCCGTTTATTTAACTTGTCAAATATCAAATTTGTGTGAGTGTGTGTACGTATTAATTGTCGAAAACCACGTACCTCCAAGCACATTTTCACTCATCTTCAAGGGCAGTAATTGAAATTTGGAAAGTGGGTCAATTGGAAATAAATGCTGCCCAGAAACTTGCAGGAAACTAATTGTCAGAATGCATTAATTGCACACCTCTGAAACCCACAGATTTCACTACTATTATGGAAAAAATGGGGTCAGAATGGGGGCCAAACCGGGGTTAAATATCTTAAAGGTTGGGGGTATTTTAGCTAAACATTCTATTCCAGTACCTAAGAGAATTAAATTTGGTCTGAAAACTGTTGCTTATGCTTTTATAGGTTATGCTCTTTGCAGTAATGCCTATGGATTTTTAATCATAAACTCCAAAGTAATTTGATTGATAAGAACACAATTTTTGAAACTAAAGATCCTGAATTTTTTTAAAACAAATTTCATGTTAAAGAAAAATCTGAAGGACTAACTAACTCTATTAGTATTCCTTCTAGAGTTAGAGAAGGGCCTAATGAATTAGAAGAAGCTAAAATTAGGAGAAGAAAAAGACCTATGACTACTACTTCATTCTATCCCGACTTTCTAACCTACCTAATTGAGGATAATCCTAATACTTTTAGTGAAGTTACGTCTTTACCGTAATTTTTATTTTGGAAGGAAGCTATAAATAGTGAATAAGATTCCATTATATCTAATAATACCTGGAAGTTAGTAAACTTACCTCAATAATGTAAGACAATTGGATGTAGATGATTGTAAGAAGAAGCTTAAACATAATGGTTTGATTGATCAGTTTAAAGCAAGACCTGTAGGTAAAGGCTATAAACATAAAGGAGTAGACTTCTTTAATATTTATTCACCTGTTACTAGAATTACCTCTATTAGGATGTTAATTATGATTGCTTCATTATATGTTCTTATTATACATTAAATGGATATTAAAACTGTATTTTTAAATGAAGGTTTCGAAGATGAGATTTATATGGACCAACCTGATGAATTTGTTGTAGAAGAATTTGATGATAAATTATGCAGACTTAAAAAATTCCTTTGTGACCTTAAACAAGCTCCTGAGTAATGGTATGAAAAGTTGATATAGTTTTGACATCTAGTGGTTATGTAATAAATGAAGCAGATAAATACATATATAGCAAATTTGAAAATAATTTTGGTTTGATAATTTGCTTGAGTTGATGATATGCTGATAATGGAACTAGCTTAGATATGGTTAATAAGACCCAACAATTTCTGAAAAAGAATTTCAAAATGAAAGGTTTGGGTCTTGTTAATATTATTCTAGAAATTAAAATAGTAAAACACGCGGGACGAATTATTTTGACCCAATCTCATTATGTAGAGAAAGTGCCTAAGAAGTTTAACTAATACATTTGTATTCCTACTAAAACACCTTATGACGCAAGTCGGTATTTTAGAAAACATTTAGGTCTTAGTGTTTTTGCTTTAAAATATGCTAGTGTGATCAGATGTATCTCATGAACCGTACAAGATATGCGGTCAATAGATTTAGCAGGTATACTAGTAATCTTAACAGTGAACATTGGAATGCTCTTATTCGCATCTTAAGGTATTTGAGATAAATTATTGACGGGGAATACATTATACCAAATTACCTGCTCTAATTGAGGAATATAGTGATGCTAATTAGATTTTCGATACCAATGAAAATAAATCTAAGAATTAATATGTATTTACCTTATGAGATGGTACTGTATCTTGGAAATCGACTAAGCAAACTTGCATTGTGAGATCTACTATGAAATCTGAGTTCATAGATTTAGATAAGACAAGTGAGGAGGTTGAATGGTTAAAGAATTTTCTCATGCACGTTCTTTTGTGGTCTAAACTATTTCTAGCTATTTTTTATCCTTTGTGACAGTCGAGTAGTTATTTAAAGAGCTTATAATTCATCCTACAATGGAAAGTCTAGACATATTCATAAAAAGCACAATATTTTGCATCAACTGCTTGAGGATGAATATAGCTATTGATTAGGTGAAGTTAAGGATAAAATTGCTAACCCATTAATTAAAAGATTAGCTAGAGAGCTAGTTTAAAAAACATCAAAGGGAATGGACTAAAGCCTATTACAAACTAAATCACCTATAATGGAAATCCAACTTTGCGATCGAAGATCCCATGGACAAGGTTCAATGAGACAATAAAGTTATTGGAGTGGTCCGTGGGGGTACTACATTGGATTTATTCCAAACTCCTCCCTATAATGCGTAGTGCCGATTATATCGATCAGAAAATGAGCTAATGCTCTTATGCTTTTAATAATTGATATTTAGTAGGGTGTTTAGATACAGTGCACCTTTAATAGAAGCAATATTTGAGTGTGGAAGTGGGGCCGCTTTCTATGAGAGTAGAGGCTAATTCTCTAGAACACTCAAAGAAACTGTGAAAGTTCATGACCAAAATGAACACAACCGCAATAACTCGATGATTGTTTTAGAAGTCATGGGTGGGTTCTATTGTAATATTGTCTCAGTTTATAACTATAATTGCAGAGCTCAAGACATAATTCACTTTACATTTAGCAAACTCGATAAAAATATATAAAGTCATGGCTCAAGTCGATAGACAACTAAGCATGAGTGATTTCTATTGTACTACAGAATAATATTTATATTTATTTTATTTCTTTCATGTGGGGATTGTTAGATATTTATACAATAAATATATTGTGTGAAAGAAATAACTAAATTAGATAAAGTACCCAATTGGTGAAAAGTGTGACATTTGTATGGAAGGTCGAGGTCGAGGGTATGGTTCACATCTCAAGTGATAATTAAGAACTTTTTGGGCTTCTTTGATCGAAATAATTTTATTTATTTATTTTAATTATTTTCGAATTTATTTAATAAGTCAAATAAGCTAGTATAATATGACCGTTTTTAAATAACCTATTAAAAATTGCAAATATTTCTGAATCATGATGGAGACAGTTATATATATCTAGCTATCTAAAATAATATCTATTTTAAAAAAAAACGAAATAATCATTTTCATATTCCATAATTTTTCATACTCGAGGGTTATATTTATATGTATTTTTTGGAGTACATCGAGAGTTTTAAAATCGTCATTAACTGTTGCGACCTTCGTGGTTGCTCTATAAGTGGTTTGTTCGATCATTGTATGATGGGAATACCACAAAGGTCACAACGGTTAATGACGAGCAATTTTACTTTAAGATATCATACTGTCACGATATTCGATTAATCGATTAATTCTACTTTCTTCATTTTACAGTTCTAAAATTTACTGTAGGCAATTATTTTCGAGGAAATACATGAAAATGGCCATTTGACCCAACCATATTTCCACGATGACCTTTGACCATTTAAAAAAAAAGAAGATAAAAGTTAAAATAGATTTTTATATACCATTTCTCATAAATACCCCCTTTTCTACAATCAAAGAAAAGAGAGGAAAAAGGCAAAAAAATAAAAAAATAAAATCACACGTATACAGTCGGGATCCGGTTGAGCCCCACGTCTTCATAGTCTACCCAACACCGACCACCACAAAACTCGTTCATTATCTTCAACACAAGGTTAATTTTTGGGTTTAAGATATTGATTTTTCATTTTATTTGTTTTCTGAATTTGTGTATTAAATTGTTATGTATATATTTATAAGTGTTTATAAGATATTATTTAGGCAGACCCATGTTGCAAAACCATGGATTTAACAAACAAAAACAAGCAGGCTAGCCTTTCTTGATTGTACCGAACGGGTCTTGAATTTGACTAAAACAGGAATAGTTCCTTTAGGTGTACTCCTTTAGGGATTTAAATTGAATTTTATTGAAATATGTGAAGTGAGCTCATCGAAAATGACGAGAAATCACCATTTCCGATGAGCAGTCGGTGAGAACCTATTGTTGATTTAACAATCGGCTCAACTGATCGACTCATTTATTTATTTATTTTTATTTTTATTTTATATCTTTCTTCTTCTTTTTTTTAGGTGTAAATGAGCCTTTTTTTATTCCTTTTCCTTTCTTTTTTCTTTTTTTTTCATTTTTTTTCTTTCCTTTCTTTTTCTTTTTGTTTTGTTTTTATTATAATTTTTTTGAAAATTGTTTTAAAATTTAGTTTTTCTTCATATTATAAATATAATTTGTTGTTCGATTTAAAAATCTTTTTAAGTGTTTTCATTTTATGATAAAGCATAATTTTTTTCAATTTTAATTAAATAATATTTAATTTTAATTTTAATTACTCAACTTTAGTTATTTTTTCCTTTTTTGTTCTTTTTTTTTGGGTCATTTTTCCTTTTTTCTATATTTCTTTTTCTTTTTTTGTTGTAGGGCGACTGCAGCATGTTCGTCAAAAAGTACATTAAATTTTTGAGTATAACATATAATGTTGATGAAATAAACCAATTGTGGATACAGATTTGGAGGAATAAGTTAGCATGCAATTTATACGAATTTAATTGTGATATGTAAATAGTGTATATTGAATTATTTTTTTAATTATGAAATAATTATAAATATTGTTAAATTCATGTAAACATTGTACTGTTATTTTTTTTAATAATTATGCAATAATTGTAAATATTGTAAAATTTAAGTAAATATTATACATTGAATTTTTTGTAATTATGAAATAATTGCTTATCTAATTATGAATAGATGTAAATACATTTCATTTAACATCGACATCATTACACACCGATCTAATTGTCATTTAGGAAAATTTGAGTTGTACAAAATTGAGGAGTATGCACTATTACTCGGCATCTACGCGGTCGAGGAAACTTCCGACAGATGGTATTCTAGACGTACGTGGATATTCAGGACCACGCGATTCAACTTCTGGTGGCAACAATGTATTAAGTGGGATAATATGGTCAGGAACTTCCCACTCAACTTCATTCGGTAAACGAAATATAGTCTCAATATAAGCTGCTCTTCAAGAATCGACTGTGTAATAAGGAGAGCATAATGTTCTAACTGCAAAACCTCGATACATAGCTACTGCGACTACATGTTCACATGAAAAACTCTCTAACTGAAATCGATTGCAAGTGCATGTGTTATCACTCAAGCCCACCATGTATGACGTATTATGTGCACATTTCACGTAGAAGCGCAACACTTCCACTGGTTCCACATTCAACAGTCTCGTAATCTCTGTAGCCTTGAAGAGTTTGTACTCTTGAGCCGGGGCTATCACATTCGTGCACTTGCCTTGGTATCTAGCTTTTAGAGTTAATACCATCGACAAGAATTACAGGTCGCATTACATTTCGAAATCCTTGAATGCATTGTCGAAGAGTTATGAAGAAAAACTTAAAGCAATTCTCGCCCTCCGTCTCAATAAAAAATGTCAAGCCAAGATTAGTTTTCCCCAAGTTATGGCAATACATGGTAATTTAGCATAGCTTTCCTTGGTCGAGCCCATTAAATCCTCCAACGCGCATTCTTTGGTCTTCCAAGCTTTTTAGTAGCTTATGATAATTCCGTACTCTCGGCTAATGTTGTTAATAAGGTTTGAAGGTCTATAGATCGTCTGTGGGTCCTAATACTAATACATTGTTTGTCAATCAATAAACCATGCTCGAGCTTGCTTGTGATCATTTCAACAAATTTTCACTTCGTAAGTATGTTCCCGTGTATACTTGTAAACCACAAATAACTCATTCATATCCATCTTAGTCGCTCACAAGTTCCAACGACAACTGTGGTTGACACAGATTTGTTTGATTTCTTTACATTGAACTCAAAATTGTATTTTAATGTCATTAGTGCACAGTTTCCTACAAATCTTTTTTTTTTCAAACAGTTGTTCGACATGCAAATCCTTATCATCAGATTCACAAGCAAAGAATTAGACGATGTACCACTTGATCCATCTCCTAAGCTCTCACCTCGCTCATGTCTTTGACAGGATAAAGTAATCGAATCCTCATCTGTAAATTCATTTTCATTATCATTGTCATGAATTGTGAGATCACGATAATGAACAACTGTCTCAAGAATTACCACATCATCCTTACGAGCTATCTTCATTGCATCTAAAAAATCATTGACATTGCTATCTGCTCCATTCAAATTTTCGTGTACACCTTCGATAACATCTTTCCTCACTAAAGTCATGCAATGAGTAGCTGGAGTTGTGTCCATTTGGTTCAATTCTAATAGATAATCCACTTCAGCATCAGAAGTAACCTTCTTAAGTGGAATTGAAATGGATAAATGCCCGTTGAATAGAAATCTCAGTTCCATATCGTACTGAGAGGTATTGACATTGAACTTGTTTCGTAAATTATGGTACATTTTCAGCTTATGATGTACTCTCTATTACGGAAATTGAAATACCACCTAGTATATCACTCCTCCATTTTCATTCCAATCGACCATTTTCATTCAATTCGAAATTATCAAAGTAACAAACCATGATTACAACTATACTTGCATCTCGAAACAAAATTTTTAATTATATGAAAAAATAGTCAGAAATTTGGCTCAAACCACTGAACAAAATTTATTTCGAAAAAAAGTTTTACAGCCCTAGCCGATAGTAACAGTCGGCTGTTACCGTCGATCGTAATGATCGGCTGTTACGCTGGCCGATCTCAAAATGCTAATAATTTTTTTCTTGTTTATGCTTAAAAAAATTATAGATCTGGTAAATTTTTTCTACAAGTATTAACTATGTTGAAATAAGATTTATCGATTAAAACGTGTATTAATCTAATAAAAACGAAATTATACATACGTAAATATACTTACAGGTTTGCAGTGATTGATATAGAAAAATATTTCTTTGTTCAGCATTCAATAAATTACTGAGATTTTGAGATTGAAACGAATGAGATATGAGAGAAATTTTATTTGTGTTAGAACAAAAGATAAGAAAAATTATCAAATTTTGAAAGTTTAAGTAAAAAATGTTTGGTTTTCACTTTTTAACTAATAACGTCTTTTAAACAAAACAATGCCCTTGTTTGAGCCACATTATATTTTTAATAATGCATTATTGGAATATTGTCTTGATAGAAAATGTTTGATTAAAAAATAAAGAAAAGTTTCGAATTTGTGTGTAATATTATTTTATTGAAAAATGTGTGGTTGAAATGATATCAAATCACTGGTTAAGAATGTATTTTTTGAAAAAATGTGACTCAAAACATAGCCAATATCTTGTAATTGTACAATATACTTAAGGGTATCTTTGTTTTTTAACAATCAAGAGGTCATTGTGAAAATATTCAAATGTTCAAAAGTCAAAGTGAAAATTGAATGAGATGACCAAGCTAATTTTAAAAGTATCCCATTAATTTTTATATAGTACAACCGTAAAATGTAAAGGTGAAGAACTTGATTCATTTCCCCATGAATAATGGATTTTCTTTTTATTAAAAGCAGACAAATCTCGAACGGATACCGAAAATTTCTTTTCCAGATTCTCTCCACCTTATTTCTGTATTGCTTTTTTACTTTAGAAAATAGACAAACAAAATGGAATATTGAAGAACCTATCCTAGATATAAAAACCATGCATCAGAATTCAGAACCTAATATGTTATTTAATTTAAATTACATATGCTCCATTTTGCTAAGAAATATTTTTTCATTTATTTGTAAAACTATAAACAATTATTCAAAGATTACATACACTGAATACCTTTACTAATATGACAATAATTTTAAAAATAATAAGAGATTGTGAAATTAATTAAATATCTTAATAAGTGTAAAAAAAAAACTTATAATTAAATAAATTATTAAACAATTTCTTATCAATAAAAGCTCACATTGATTAGCATTTAAATTAAAGTTGACTAATTGAACATTTTGTGTAGGCACTGCCTCGATTTTTGTTACTCGTTCTTTTCATTTTATTTTAAAATTAATTAAAAACTGGGGCCTAAACTACCCGGAAATAGGTAGGGAACACATTTTCTACACCATCAATAATTTAAGGACCAACTTGATAGGTCACGCTACTGTTACGTTCTAAAATAATAAATCTGGAAGAATGTGATACTCGTTTATCGAGAAAATGGTGCAAAGTACATTTCCGCGTAAACTGATAACACGTAAAGAATTAACAAACAGTTTGATGACATGGAAACATTTTTCGTCAACAAAAAATTTAAAAGTTAAATTAAAGTGGAAATATTGATAGATTTGATAGGAGTAAGAAAATAATAGGTCGTGGTAGGTAGATTGACTTACCAAAACTTGAAACGAAATAAAATTACCACAATTTCCACATTATAAACAATTTATCTAACATTCTTGCATTCCTCAAAATCAACTTTTATATCTAATTAAGATGGTTATTAAATCTAATCTCATCCTTTTCCTCATTGATCTTCCTTGATTGCCTCAATTTTTATTACCATCGTCGCCATCACAACAGCCATTGCATTTGGTGCCCTAAAGGGTGGTTTTGCTAGATTTGAAAATATTGGACGAAAAGACCTTAAGGTTGTGGAAATTGGCCCGTTTGCCGTCGACGAACACTATTAGGTTGTAACTCAAATTCTACGTAATTTGGGATTATAGTTCATGGAAGAAGCCTAGATAATTTTGGTTTAGAAGTCTGGATATATAAGGCATCAAATTTCGTCATGCATTGAGAGTTTGATTTCGATAAGGACTTTGCGATTAAGAACTCTATTTCATCTATAACTCCAAGATTTGGCTTCCATAAAGACTCCACAAGGTGTAGGCTCTTCATAGGTTTAACATAACAATTAGATCATTGTTCTATACATTAGAAACCTAAGATAATTGTTTAAACTTAGATTGAGAGAATTAAATCCTATAAAGACAAATTTAGTTTTTTGCTATAATAAATTCTCTCCTTCTTCTACAAAAATCTTATTTGTTGTCTGATTTATTATTTTCATATTGTCTATATTTTCTCATTCTTTAACTATTTGGCCGAATTCTCAATAAATTAATATCAGAGCTGCTCCGCTTTCAACAAAGTGGTTCCAGATCCAATCCAAATTATAACAAGTTGTATTAGAGTTGAAGGTTTTCGGCTATTTCTTGTAATATCCAAATTAAATATTAAAGAGAGGTTGAAGGGTCAATTGTTTTGAGGATGACAAATATGAAATTAGATATAGCACTTTCGCATTGCAACAGGAGATTCTCTTTATGGCAAATCAAAAAGTCCTATCACGAATGCATCTTCATCTTTCTATTCAAATTCATTATGACGTGGAAAAAGAGAAAAGTGCCGTTTGTTGTGATTAAAATTGGAACAACTTTGTATGATAAAAAAGCTTAACAAGTAAGTTACACTTGAAGCAGCGGTTGTATTCTCATTACTTGATGGAAGGTGAATCTTTGGAAGATCATCTATCGGTGTTCAAAGAAATAGCCGTTAACTTGGAGACCATGGAGGTTAAGTATGATGAAGAGGATTTACGGCTGATATTGTTATGGTCATTGCCGCCTTCATATATGACTTTTAGATATACCATTCTCTTTAGTCGAAATACTCTTACTATTGACGATGTATGATGTGTTTTATTTCAAGGAGAAGATGAAGTATCCGGTCGTTTGATTTGAGGCCTAGGCAAAGGGTCAAGATATTCATGAGAGGAAGACATGGTCATGAAAGGGACAAAGTCAAGGATAACAACAATGATATAGTTTGTTGGTATTGCAACAATAAGAGGCACATGAAGAGGGATTGCTACAAGTAGCAAAACAAGTTTGCTACTATAGATCAAAAGGAACAACCAGGAGATTATGATGATGCCACTCTTGTAGAAGAAGATTGCAGTAATGGAGATCTTTTGGCAATTACTGATAGTGACTCGAAACCTGACGATGATTGGATTTTTAACTCAACTTGCACTTTTCATAATTATCCAAATCAGGAATGGTCTTCTTCATATGAAACAATTACGAGGGTTCCATGATGATGGAAAATAATGAACCTTGTAAAATAGCTGAGATTGTAATGTCAGAATCAAGATGTTTGATGGGATGTTTAGGAAACTTGGTCAGGTTTGACATGTTCTAGGAATAAATAGGAATGTAATATATACGAGTATTCTAGATTCAAAATGGTAAAATTATACTAGTGGAAGTAGAGTTTTGAAAGTTAGTAAGGTACCAAAATTGTGTTAAGAGGGCAGAGAAAGTCCTTGTTATATGTGTTACAATGTTAGCCGGTCACTGTGGATGTAGATGCAGCTTATGGTTTGATAAGTGGTGAGTCAGGTGGAGTCTATTGTGATCGATTTGTTCGTGGTGATTCAAACAATAATATTAGTCTTCTAGCAGCTCTGGTGGAGTTAGTTATGATATTGGAGATCATGTTGCTCATGGTGATTTGAGCAGATTTGACAATTTAAGTGAGGTTGGAAATGCTCATGGTGATTCGAGCAGTTTTATTGACTTGATTGGCGCTGGAGGTGAACGGGATGATTCAAGTAAAGTTGGCACGCAATGTAGTTCTATTGGTAAGCAGAGCTTAGAGTTAGTTTACAATTGCTGAGCATGTTCGGCAGGGGTATGGTGTGCTAGAAAAAAGACATGGTGGAAGAGTTGGAAAATGACTTGAAGAGTGAAAACTTAATTTATTGTTTTGGAATTTATGTCAAATTGGAGTTTGTTACGTTGTGACACAAATTCCATGTGATTTGGAATTATAGTTCATGAAGGAGGACTAGATAATATTAGTTTAAAAGTCTAGATAGATATGTGATCAAATTTCATGATGCATTGAGAGTTTGATTTGGATAAGGTATTTTGAATTAAAGACTACTTTATCCATAACTTCAAGATTTGACTCCTATAAATAATCCACAAGGTGTAAGCTCTTCGTAAACTCAACATAACATAAGATCATTGTTATACATGTTAGCAACTTGAGAGAATCGTTTAAATTTAAACTGAGAGAATTAAATCTTGTAAATACAATTTTAGTTTCTTGGTATAAGAGATTCTCCTATTCTTCCACAAAAATCTTGTTTGTTGTGTGATTTATTATTTTCATATTTTTCTTATATTTTCTTGTTCTTTAATTATTTGGTTTTTATTTTTTGTATCAGTGGAACTACTGCATACGAGCTGTATTGATAAACAGAAAGAATCAACAAACATACTGGGTTTGAAAATGTTGCGACCTGCAGGAATTTCACAATTATTGAATCCATATTTATCTCAATGAATTTTATTTTCTCATAATTGGGATCCTAACTTGGGTCATAGATGGGATCGAGCAAAGTGAGAGGAAGCTCTGGTAATGCTATCATGATGCATTGCAACATGTTCTTTAACAAAAAAAACCAAATAAAAACAGGTGACAGCAAAAAAATTAAAAAATAAAAAAAATAAAATGATCAAGAACCAGATAAAAGAAATATTAATACATTGGTGAACTTGCCAGATAAATCTGATCTCACCCATACAACTGACCAGAAAGAAGAAATAAGATCTCGACAATTCATCTATGCGTCTTAAGAGATCTCTTGAAGTGGGATTTCTACAATCTAATCAAAGGCAACTCGTAATGTCCATTATATCTATAAATATCAAAACAAACTACTAAAAATCATCAAACACTCTTCCATTCCTCAAATTAACATTCAACTCTAAGATGGGTCTTAAATCAAATCTCTTCCTTGTCATAATCCAGTTGTCCTTGGTTGGCTCGGTTCTTATTGGCACCACCATTGCATTTGGTGGATGGAGTGATATCAGCCAGAAAGATGGTGTTTCTGGAATCAAAATAGTAGATAAAAAGAAAATGGCCAGTTTGCCATTGATGAACACGACAAGCAGCATAAGGCCACCTTGAAATTTCAGCATGTTGTCAAGGCTTTACTTGCAGGATCAAAGTACATTCTCATCATCCAAGCAGAGGTCCAAGAAGTATGCTGCCATTGTTGGAACCAAGGGACTCAAAAGACTGAATGACTTTCTCGAAGTTTTGGAGTTGAAGATGATGGTATAATAGAGATACTGTCATGGTTTGGTGTTTTCTACGCAACATGTCCTAGATAAATTATAAGCAGAAAATTGGAAAATTTTCAAATAATGAAATGAAAGAAATTCTTGGAATTCAAAATGCTAGAAACCGTTTCGTTCGAGGAAAAAAAATCCAATTCTGCATTTCAGATTTGCTTTGACGTGAACAGAACCAAGAAGTTCATTTACATGGTAATATTGTGTGTTAATTTTGGTTGGGCAACTTGTGAAATTTGAATTCCATCATTATTAGTTTAAGGGTTCCCCTACCAGCAGACTTCACAATCATGTTACCTAGACATGTCAGTGTCCTTACTCCCTTTTCTTGCCCATGCATGTAGCATTATCGTAAGCGACCACTAAAAAATTAGTTTGGGATGCTATATTTTGTGCATCACATTAGAGCATAAAATAAAATGGGAAGATTGTATGAAGAGGGCAGAAATAAATTTTATTAACATGGAGCCACGACAAGACATTGGTTGTGATCAACAATTTGCTAGACATTGGAAACAAAATAGGAGAAGGAAAATCTCAACTGGTCTTATGAAAACTTGTTCTAATGGCTGCAAGATCCTGTTATCCTAGTCTGCCTACACAGTAAATTGGTTTTTCCCAATCGTAAGACATGCTCTTAAAGGCAGTTGATAGCTAATGAGGGCACAGCATTTTTCTATGTTAATGTTCCTAACTAAGCCAAAAGCAACAGTCAGATGAAGCTGGAGACACGGTTCAGAGAAGGAAGCCTGAATTCTACAATGAGCTTAGACCTCCCTTAAAAATCACGACGGAGGAAACAAAAACATGACTAGGAATTTCAACAATTCAAGCATAGTATTAATTTCAGTAATTTGTGCATTACATTCAAACTCTCTCTCGTCACAAAATGATTTCAGACACAAGAGGATGCAATTGCATTTTCAGATCAAGGGGTATGGGGGCAGATAAAAACCACATTGCCATCACAACATAGAAGCAAGACAAATTACAGAAGGTGTTTTTGGAGCTAACAGTTGCCACAGATATATGAAAAAGATAAGTGTCCTTGAATGCATATTGAGACAGTTAGCCTTTGAGCCACTCTAATTAGCAATATCCTGTTGAGAAAAGTGAAGCCAGTTTTGTTTGACCGTTCCCATCAACATAACTTAACAGATAGATAGTGTTTCTAATCTCACCAAACATATCATTCTACTAACTGAAAAAATAAAAAATAAAAAACACATCACTTGACTCGGAGAAAGGACTAGTTTTCTAGTAACCAAAAATTTCTTGGCAGAAGAAATGAATCTGCCGCTTTTCTACACCGACCTCCACATGTTATTGGTTCAGAGGGTCAGTTTGAATCCAGCTGAGAGAAAATCATCCCTGAAGAGAAACATGATCACTGGTTAAACTATTAGGTTAAAGATGAACATGTTATCTTCCATCTAAAACATATAATAACTCTATAGCTAGATTTGTTGGACAAGCAAGTAAGAAAATCCAATTCATACACCACATACTAACACTTCAACGAAATAATGATGGAACCAACAAACAGTAAAGATACATACTAGATTAATAGTTATTTGGCATTACCTCTTCTTTGCAATCTTCTTTTCTTTGTTTTTCTCTTGTCCTTTTTGTTTTTCAGTCAAATCAGTTTCACTGGAGCTATAAAGCGATACAAGGCTTCCGACACAAAGCTCAGCATGAAATGGGGGACCAAGAGAATCCAGAGCATAAAGAGATTGACGATAACCACGAATAGACTTAATCTTACTAGCTTTCTGTCTTCTCAAGTCGTACCAAATAAGGCATCTACCATCATAATCCAAGAGAACCTTATCACCACTTTCTGAATAAGCTAAAGGGCACAAACCCATGTAAAGCTCAGGGACTGGTGGAACGAAGGACAGCAATTTAGTCCAAGACTCCTTCACTCCATATTCTTTCATCACCCAGATCTCGCTTGTATTCATCTTTTTAGGGACAAGAGCAGTGAGACAGCCGCCCATTGCCTCAACTGAAGATATGCCGATATTTTCACCAGTCAGGTCCATTTCTGGTACCTCATAGAGCTCTGAGGTGCCAACATCAAATGCTATAATAGATTGACTAGAGCCATAGTGTGGACATTTTTGAACAACTGTGTGCAAAGCACCATTGACATGAACACCCCATACTCTTTTATTATTAGGCAGAATGTAGGGAAAATCCTCAACTCTTGTCCACAAATTTGATTTCAAGCTATAAACCTTAGTTTCTGAAAACAAGTACCTGCCATTGGCATCCCGAACTTCGACCACCCTGACAACCTTATAGTCATCGTTTTTAGAATCATACCCAAAACCAAATGCTTCACGTATGTACGCCTCTGTTCCCTTTGGACATTCTACGGGTGTAAAAGGTAATTTCTTAACTTTCCTCGTTGAAGGATTCCACAATAAAGGCTTGTCAGAAACCAGAAGCACTAATCCATTGCATGAGTTTAAAATGATGTGATTCTCAATTGGAAAAGATCCAATGTCTATGCGGTTCAATGAATCTAAACTTAAGCAAAAATGATCATCCAAGCCGTCAAGAATGAGACTACAATTGGAACTAGTTTTCCCGGCGTGATTCAAATGCAATTTTACGAAATCTTTACTGTCTATTATAGAGCACCATGGCTTCGAAACGCACCTGAAACGCAAGAGGAATTTGACACGCATCCAAGAAAGAATCTCCGCTATGATCTCTCGTGGTAGTTTTCCCATGTTGAAGGATTACGGGATTAGGGTTTTGTTAGATGGAAATTGAATGGATTTTGCTGTAGGACAAGTATAGAGGAGACCCAAACGCACTGGGAAACTGCATTGGATTACCTAAGATAACAATTAGCGCGCCCTTGTGCTTGAAATAAGATAAATAAATAAATTGGAAGTTATTTTCTGAACTCACTACGATAATCGTTTACTTGACATCCTATATGACGGTTTGTGATTTGATATATTAATATAATAATTTTTTATTGTCATATACATCAAATCACTATCTGCCCGTTGACTGTCGATAGTCAACAATCGTATAGCGATGTCGTTTATTAATATTAAATTAAATAATATTAAAAAAATTTCGATCTATATTAATATTAAACTAAAATGTAATAATCGTATATTTATACCATATTATAATTCAATACAATAGAAATAATATAAATTACATGATACATAAGATTTCTTTGTGTTATCAATGTTTAACAAATTGTTTGTTTGACTAAAAGTAGTTGAGATATTAGATACACCACTACAAGAATTAGATTGAGATTCAGTTGAAAAAATCATTCCATAATCAGTATAAGAATTGAATGTTAGTCAAAAATTAAACGTAATTAAAATTAATTTTAAAATATAATGAAAGTTTCAATTTCCAATTCTCATCACCAATTCATCACAAATTATAAATATCCCAATTTCTTATTTTCGATTTTCATAAATCACATATTCATATTTTACGATATTCAAATTAATTTTTAATATCATAATTCACAATAGATAAATTTTTAAATTTTCAAATAACATATAAATTAAAACTCAATACTCATAAATCATATTTTATAAATTATTAAAGCATAAAATATTTAAAACGACAAAAACCAACAAAAAAAAAATAGTCATTGACTCGCCTAGAGTCTTAACACATATTATTTTGTTAAATTTAGATTTAAAATTCAACAATTGCCATGATAGTTAAGCTTTCAATCATCCTACCTAGAGGTTATAAGTTCATTTCTTTAGGGAATTAATTTTGGTAAATATTGTAGAAATAAAAATTTTGCACAATGAAACGGATGGGAAGGACTCAAACCTAAGACTTGTAATATATAAATGAAAGCTCTAACCAACTACACAAAGAAGAGGTTTGAAAATAAAATGAACTATTAGTTGTATAACTTAAAATTTTTATCTATTATAAAAAAAATAAAAAAAAATTCTTCCCGGCAAATCCAGTTAGGGCAGTTGCCCTAACTAGCCACCACCTAAATTCTCTCTGGCCACATGTATGTCGCGTAGGACGATTACAGTAGTGAGTGACAACAAATATCATTATTCTTATGTTCTAACTTTGATGTGATTTTTAAGACAAAAATTGAAAAATCACGACTTAAGCAAGAATATTTTGACACATGTTTATGGGAATCCATAGCTTAAGCACGAGACCCTCGCGATCGATATTTTATCTAAAATTAAATTATTGAGTCATTTGTAACGTTTTGCATTAACTGTCAAATATATATGAATTTAGATTGCAGATTAAACGAGTAGATTATTCTCACTGCTGAATTTGAAAAATAATAACAATTCTCAATTTAAGTTTATCTGGAGGTCTAGATCTATCATAAATTTTATGGGACCGTTTTTGGTTGTAGATTGATTTTAAATGGTTTTTAATAGACCTAAAACAGTTAATTAAGTTTTTGGGCCTGCTCAATAGTAATTTTGAGAATTGATTTTTTTACCGTTAGGAAAAAAGTAGGGGCCACCTGTAAGAGAAGAAATCAAAAATTACGGTTAGAATAATGAAACAATTATGAAAAAAATCAATTTTTTAGGTAAAAATACTACCAAACAGGGTCTCAATCAAATTCATCTATCAAATCATTGAGAGGAGAAAAGAGAGAAAAATAATTTTTATAAAAACGTAATTAATTTGGGAAGAATTGTGCATATTTATTAATGCAAGTTTTATCAAAATTGTTTGGCAATGTAATTTTACTTTTTACAATGGTTCTTACTTTAACCATCCTTAAAATTTGATTTTTAGATAATAAAAAATAAAATGTGTTCATAAATGGCTTTTCATCACAAAATAATTTTGCATACTTGTTTATGCAGTTTTATCGAAATTGTTTGGTAATGGTTCTTACTTTAACAATTTGATATTGGATAATAATCATAGTCGTCTACAATGACCAAAAGAGTGAGGCCTTTCACATTTATGCTAGGCTGTCGACTCCCATGAGCACTCTACGTCGATGTCAGGCTGTCGACTCCATGAGCACTTTACCTCTAGATTTTTTCTCAGAATTTCGATTATCTTCCTCAATTCTTAATCTTACGATCAAATCTTTGAATCCCATTTTTTTGCGTTTATGTTTTAGGTAGTTCTCTAAGTCTTTCCACATTTGAGGTAATTTCTCAATAATCGCAATGACCTAAAATGACTCATTGAGTTTCATACATTTTGCATGTATCTCATGCAAGATGACTTGCAGTTATTGGACTTGATTCATTACTGTTTTAAAATATATCATTTTGAAATCTAGGAATTTGCCTACAACAAATTTCTTCAATCCGACATCTTCCATTTTGTACTTCTTTTCCAATGATTCCCGCAGTAATTTAGCTGTCTTGATCGAACTGTATACACTGTATAGTGAGTTGTCAAGGCAATTGAGGATATAGTTTTTACACAAAAAGTCACTATAACTTCATGCATCGAACGCCGCTCATTTTTTAGGACCTGTTTCTTTCTCCTCAACAGTTAGAGCATCTTCACTCAAGAATTTTATCAAATTCAGAGTTGTGAGATAAAATAACATTTTCAGTTGCCATCTTTTAAAATCCACTCCTTTGAATTTTTTCGATTTTCTCCTCATGAGCATTATTGAGGGTATGACTGATGTGGTATTACTTGTCATAGTCTTAAAAAAATTTCGGAATATAAATTAGCACGTAAACATATATATTGTCTTAAGATTGTTGAATAAAATTCGAGAATACTGTGCTGTAATTTATATAAATATATAGTGAATAAACAGTTGAGCAAAATTTCGACTTATAAAATGAGCTTAATAAAATTAGAATGGTAATGGTTGAAGCAAGAGTTCAACTCTTTCTCCTTCAAACGATAATGCCCCGCACTGGTACTGACGGTCTCCTGGCACTCGTCTTCTAAGATACAACTACCTCGACTTGTAATAGTAGCACTCCAAAATACAAGACCCGATGAACCTACTAATATTTTGATCTCTCGAAAATCGAAAGACTAAAATGCACGAAATTAATAATTAAAACTGAAAATGCAAAATATAGAATATTGCAGGACAGAAAGACAGTATTTTACAACAGAGCAAATCAGAAGAAATTTTGGAATAAACAAAAACAGGGATCTAGGGTCTAGTAAGTGTGTTTTTGCACACTTATTTAGTTCACAAACATGACTTAATTATGATCAAAGAGTTTGAATTATAGCTTAATTCTATGTAATTATATTTTGTAGGACTATATTGATAAATGTGGTGGAATTCAAGAGAAAAGAAACGAAAAAGAACCAAAAATGAAGAAAATCCAAAGTATGAGAACTAAGTTGCAACATTTTAGTAGTTGATTCGGATCATAAAATGAAGATTAAATATATTGCGGGTTCAATTGGATGCAATTAAAAGTCAAAGGGTTGAAAATGCAAGAAAAAGGACTTGAAAGAATAAAAAATCGACTTCAGGGGCTAAAATGCAACATATGAAAGAAATTTTGCTTGGGCGATCACCCAATATGATTTTTTTAATTACCAAGAAATTTTTTTTTTGCCCGAGCGACTGTCCGAGTTTTGCCTTGGCAACAGCCCAAGTCAATCGCGGCGAGAAAATCTGATTTCCATTTCTGAATGAAATTCTTATTGAAACAAATCTTGGGAAACTTTTTAAAAGCCCTAGGGACGTCCAAAAATATAGACCACGCATTATACATTATTTTGGGAGGATTTGAATAGAAAAAGAAGGTAAAACGAGAAGATTCAATCCAAAATTCAAGGTTCCACTTCAAGAAATCAATAGGGTGACATCTTTTCTTGATTTTTATTGTTATGTTCTTCTTCCTATCATGTTAGGCTAGAAAAATTTATACTAGGAGATCAATGAACCCTGTAATATGATATTTAATTCTTTGTTTTGTATTTTTGACATTAAAATACGTATTGATTGTTTTGAATGATTTATATGCATTTAATTACCTCCATGATTATGGGCCCATAATTGTGTGAGTTTTGGTGGTTTTTTCATCTATTCGAAAGAATAGGAATAAATTCGAGAATGTATATATCATCATAGGGATCGATAGGGGATAGAAATATACCCCTATGCTTTGCGTGAATCTCTAAGTACTCACAAAACTACATGCATTCTTGTGTATTTGCATCCGTCATAGAAATATTGGCTGGTGGTGCATGAGAATAGGTACAATTCATCTCGAGAGAGAGTGTTCGATAGATTTAGGAGTATTGAATCTTCAAAATTTCATCATATTGTCAAAGTATGGAATTAAGGTTAAATTGAACATTACTTGAAAATTCGTGATCATAGTATATCTCTCATTCATTGAATACATTTAACCCGAGTCCCTAACATCAAATTGCATTTTAGTTAAATTAAACGTTGTTTTACATAGCATACCATCCAATTCATAATATTGGTACTTTAGCTTAGATTTAGGATTTTTTAGGATAAAAACTCATAATTGATTATTTAGATTCGGTTAAGGCCGAGATAAATATAATTGAACTACTCAATCTCTGTTGGACGATATTCGGATTCTAAAAATTCACTTTATTATTTGTTAACGAACCGTACGCTTGTTGTTATTTAAATCGAAAGAAAATATTTTGTGAATTATAGAAGTTGAAAGGTTGTACTCAAAAGACACAAGAGCCGAAAAGCTGTGTCTGTTCCAGACACAACTCATTTGGATAGGCGGTTAAAACTGTCAGCAACTTCCAATTTCTATAAAAAGCCACGTATTGCGCATAGAAAATTCAGGGGAAAAAATAAATAATATAATTAAAATATTATTTTACTAAAAATATATATAACAATTGGGCCTACGACCATGACCTGTGCTCGTGCTTGTGCCGTGCTGAGCCGAGTCGGCCTGACGACGATGATGCACGCGTGTGGACTTTAGCTTAATCTACTAGCATGTAGGTCCTCTCCTCTCTAAAGAGTAGTGGTGCTCCTTGGGGCCTAAACCCAAGTCTCAAACTTGAGCAATATAAAGTGATTTTTATTCTTCTAGTTTTTCAATGTGAGATTGACACTTCTTAATTTTTCACCAATTTTTATTCCAGTTCATTTCAATTTCAAGTGGTCATCTTTTGACTTTAATTTCTCATTCACCCTTTATTAACTTTGAGAAATAAATACATATACCAATTCTACTAATGAATTAGAATACACTTGACCAAAGAAATCATTTATCCAACTAACAGGACCCACTTAAATAACTGGTCAAAAGTTGGTCAAACCAACTAATTATTCCAAATTTCCACTAAATTTAAAAGAGTATATTAAAATCACATTTTTAATTTAAAATACATAAATTTCTAAGGCCTTTAGGTCATGACTCTAGGACAAATATTCTTGTCCAAAACTGTAAGGTAGTTTAAAATATTATTTTATCTTACTCTTCAAAATAACTAATTTGTCTTAAATTCAAAAAATAGTTTATTCAACATGTTTTGAAATTTAAAAAATTTGCTTCAAAACTTACGGGGTGTCCATGACTAAGATTTTGATGAATTTTTAAAGATTATAAATCCTAATGAATTTCGTAGATTTAAATAGATTCTCACAAATTTCATAACATTTTTATCAAATATGGTGAAATTTTAAAAAATTTCATGATATGTATTTTTAAGCTTAAAATCCATACAAGTCTTTTAACATCATTCTTTTAATGAAATCTTTATAAATTCACTAATTATTGACAATACATAAATTTTAAAGGATTTTATTGAATTTCATTATAATCTCAATTGAGAATATCTAAATTTTAATGAATTTCATTAAAATTAATTAAAATCTTAATTGGAGACACCTAGATTTAGAAAGATTTTTAAAATTCATCACAATTTTAATTGATGACACTCACTTGCCCAAAAGGACTCTTAAACCGTATGAACGATATATATTGAGATATGTGCACCCTGAATTTTTCCTTCATGATTATAGTACGGTAAACTGGTGATCTTTTATTTTCCACACTTAGGTGGCATCAATCCCTATATTTAACCAATGTATTTCCTAATACTCCTTGATAAACATATTCTTTAAAGGAAAAAAAATAATAAATAAATAGAGGAGAGTACTGTCTACATTTGGAAAAGATTATTAAAAGCATACTATTATTCATTACAGGCGGTGCTCATTATTGGTATAGGTGATATTAGTAGTCTTCCAATTCATTGTTCGGAGTTATGATATATTTTAACACACTGAACAATAAATTAAGGAGTCCATCACCATTTAAAATTAATTATTAATTTACTACTCAATCTCCATCATCTACCAATGTATCTAAAAGTTTATGTACCCTAATCTCACAAAGTTACACGCATGTAAGCCTTTGTTTGACAACCATTGTTTGAATAAAATGAAGTTTTGAATAGTGATATTTTGAAGAATACGTGGTTAAAATGTAGGAGAAAATTTTGAATTTATGTGCAGAATGCTTGATTGTATGAATGTGCGGTTGAAAATGAATATGTAGAAAATGAATTTTGAAATAATGATTGCCAAATAGAGGCTTATAGTCTCAAAGTCATGACTAAAGATCTAGGTCGCAATGACTTAGGGTGGTGGCGATAATTTGCATAACTAAACGATAAGGTGATAGAAATTGTAAAATTCGCGGTGAATAAGTAGAATAAAAAGGCTAAAAGCCTAAAACTATGTTGAAATTTAGAAGTGTAATAGATGGTACCGAACGTTTAACACTAACACATAATTCATCAAAAAATTTAACGATGGTAGAATTTGTCCCAATTTATTTATTACAAAGATTTTGCTGAGATGGTTTGTCTCTAGTTCTTTTATTGCACAAATCTTGTAAGGATTATTTTCTCTAATTATTGATTACAACAGCTTTGCTGCGTATTTGTAAAAACAATCAATGCTGTTTGACTAAAATTTTCTCCAGCTTACCTTATAAAAGATGTTAATTAATCTCATTTAATTTTTTACTAAAATTGTTATAATATCCATCTCATTTCAGAGTTGGCAACCATTATAAATAAGAACCATCCCATCCCAACCGAAGTAACCCTACAACATTCCTATTGTTTAAATTCTTCAAAACCCTTAAAATGGCTGTGAATTCCGGTTCTTTACTCTTGGTTCTGACATTGTTGGTTGCCTTGTCCACTCTTTTTGACGTCTCGACCGCACTAGGTGGCCGAAAGGCTAAGGAATCCGATGTTGGTTTTAAGCCTTTAGACCCAAAAGATCCTAAGGTGGTGGAAGTGGCGAAGTTTGCAATCGATGAGTACAATAAAGAGGCTAAAACCAACTTGACATTCCAACTTGTTTTGAAGGCTGCATCCAAGGAGACAACTTATACTCTTATTATTGAGGCTAGTAATGGATCTATCTTGGATAAGTATGATGCCGTGGTTTCATTGAATGGGAACTCTAAAACCCTTGTTGCATTCAAAAAACAGTAAACTTTAAATTTTGGGTGACAGTAGAGTGACGAATCAAGGAATTTAATATTTGATCGGTCTACTATATATTAGAAAACTAATTAGTTTTGGAGAGAAAAAGAACTGCTCATTTTCAATTAAGTTTGTTATGTTATGTTGCGCACATTGATTTACAGATAGTAATGGAAATCAATTTTCTAACGGTAATTGGGCAACTGTGTTATAAAGCAAATATTATTATTATGGGTTATTATTAACGAAAATTATTATTATTTGCTGGAAAATCTGGACAAATGATTTCTAGCAATATTATTATGAGAGCAATAATTAAATTTGTTTATGAGAACCAACTGACACAATTCACGATTCTTATTGATTTCAAGTAATTACAACATTAATTTAGTTAATGGGTCGATTAATTACTGGATAGGTACATAATTAGATGAATCATCTCAAGATGTTTTCTATTCAAACTCTGATGATTTTACATTTTAATAAGTGAGATATTTGCACTTTTCATCTTCAACCTTGGAATTATATAGCAAAACTTGTCATTCACTCAATATTGACTTTTAAACAATGGATTTGTCTTAAATAAGCAAAAATAAAATAAAGCAGTTAAAAAACAAAAAATAAGGAAAAGTCGCAAATAGAATCACATATGTTATAGTTAATACATAAAAAAAAATTGGAAATGTGAAATCTCCCAAGCAAATAAATAAATATCAATAGGCCACTATTCACATTTAATTTGCACAAAAATTTATTGCTTGAGCCATCTGTTAACGTAATGCTATTAATTTAGGAGTATTGTTATTCATAGGCGTTGCATATCAATCATCTATGATGTGGCATCATTTGATTTATCATCTTAAATTATACATTTAAGATAACAATTACGATTATAAACCAATTAAAACTATTTACATGTCATATTTATGCTTATGGGTAAACAATAATGATGAATAATACTATCATTAATTTAGGAATCATGTTAATGGGCTTCATATTTGATTATAAATTTTACGGGTTAAAATATATGGCTTATAATGATATTGTGATTATGTCCAAATATGTTAAGTGATCAATTGGGCCGATTTACACCTTACGGGTTATATTTTATATAATGTGGTAATTCAAGTATGTGGGCCAGAGTTAGGGGTGGCAAACATGCCTAGCGGCTCGGCATCTCTACTTGTGAAAACTGGGCTCGTGGGTAGCTCGGGCTCGTAAAATCACGAGCCCGAGCCCGAGTCGACCAGATCGTCCCTTTTGGCGAGTCGCTTGTGGCTCGTGTTTTGTGTAACTGAAACGCTCACTTTTTATGTGGTTCAGTGATCGTTGACGGTCACTAATTTATTTTTTTCTCTTGAATCCCTTATCCTTAAATAGCCTAATTCCTTCAAATCTCAATTATCAACAATTATACAATATACATTCATTTTTACAATTTAATCATCTTCAATTTCAATTCATTTAATTCTCACGCTACAAATTCACTATTTTAATTTCGTACTCTTTACTCGAGTCTTACTACTTACGTCTTACTATATCATCTATACTGTACCATCATAATTCACAAATTGAAATGGATTCACATACATTTCTCGAGAGCTTGTTCGGTGTCGGAGGTGAATCACCTGTGATGCCGCAAAGTCAATATCAAGATCAATTTTCAGTCTAAATGAAGTACCAT
Organism: Olea europaea var. sylvestris; assembly: GCF_002742605.1. Lineage (NCBI taxonomy): Eukaryota > Viridiplantae > Streptophyta > Magnoliopsida > Lamiales > Oleaceae > Olea > Olea europaea. The sequence goes on from NW_019231018.1 coordinate 141,578, forward strand.
GTAACGCTCCGACCCACTGGACGTAAACTTCACTCAAACAATTGTACCTTAGCTTTAGACTTAGAAATTATTTAAAATAATAATTTAATTTAAGAATTTAAGCTAAAAAAAATTCCTAAAGGACTATATATATATATATATATTTTTTAAAATAACTACCAATGAATTTCCCATTAAAAATCTACTTTTAAATAGTAACTTAATATTCACATAATTTCAAAGGCATTTATTAAAGAATAGAAGAGTCGAGCAAATTCATGCATATGCCTATTTTATAACGTGAACAGTGGCAAGTACATATTTACCAAACAAATAAAAGGTATGATAGTTTTCCACGTATGAACTACTTTAGGAAGTGAGAGAGTACTCTGTTATGATTTTCCATTTTCACATGATAAGTTTTAAAATAAACACGTTTGTATAGTTATCAATGTCGAAATTTCATGAAATTTTATAGAAAAGTAGGGAACATCTTATAATATAACATATCCAAAATTTGGCTTCCGTCGGTGACATATGAGGCGTTAAAATATTTCCCAAAATCCCATTAACACTAACTAAACAAAGTTGTTTACTTTTTCGGTCTCGTAGGGTAAGTGTCAAATAAATTCGTTTGCATAACTATCGATCTCGAAACTTTATCAAATTTTAATGTAAGAAAGAAAACTCCTTATCATATGACATAGTCAAAAATTAACATCCACCGGTATCATATAAGATATTAAAATATTTTTCAAAATCAAATAATGACCCTGTTGAAAGTTTAACCAGCGCAGTTCACTTAAAATGACATATAAAATTTCAAAGACATCAAAACTTAATGATTTGAATTTATTCAGTAGTTAATCCATGAGACTATCAAATCCAATTGGTTTCATCCAGAAAGTCCAAGTAACAGTCAAGTTATGAATTTTTGAAGTCAAGACAAAAGTTGGAAAACAGCAACACTAGCCAGTGCAGTTTACCTTAAGTGACATAAAAAATTCTACCGACATCGGATTGACACAATTCTAAGTTTATTCAGTAGCTAACCTATGATGCTATCAAACGCCACTAGTCTTGTCTAAAAACTCTAAGTAATGTTTGAGTTACAAAATTTTAAATTCAATGCAGAAACTGAAGTTTTTAAGAAATCCCCTTTTTTTGTAACGCCCCAACCCACTGGACGGAAACGTCACTCAAACAATTGTACCTTAATTTTAGACTTGGAAAATATTTAAAATAATAATTTAATTTAAGAACTTAAACTAAAAAAATTCCTTAAGAACTATATATATATTTTACAATAACTACCAATGAATTTCCCATTAAAAGTATACTTTTAGATAGTAACATAATTCCAAATGCATTTATTAAAGAAGAGCAAAGTCGAACAAATCCATGCATATGCCTACTTTATTATGTGAATAGTGACAAGTACATATCTCCCAAACAAATAAAAGGTATGATAGTTTTCCATGTGTGAACTACTTTAGGAAGTAAGAAAGAGAGTAATCTGTTTTGATTTCCCATTTTCAAACAGTAAGTTTTAAAAAAAAACTCGTTTGCATAGTTATCAATGTCGAAAAATTTCATAAAATTTTAAGGAAAAGTAAGGAACATCTTATAATATAACATATCCAAACCCCATCTCCAACTGGTATCGACCTTGCAAGCCGAGAAAACGTTGAGAAAAGAAATATCTCAATGGTTTCTAGTTAATATCTCTGGTGAAAAACTGACAACAATAAAGACTGGAGATGTATCAGTGGTACAAAAATTTATAGATGTGTTTTCAGAAGATCTACCTAGTATTCCACCAAATAGATAAGTGAAATTCACAATAGATTTAGTTCCCGTAGCAGCACCAGTATCTAAAGCTTCATATAGAATGGTCCTAAAGGAACTTTAGGAGTTGAAAATTCAGTTACAAGAATTATTAGACCTTGGTTTTATTCAACCAACTATATCACCATGGGCTCACCGGTATTGTTTGTTAAGAAGAAAGATGGAAGTATGAGGATGTGTATCGACTATTGGGAGTTGAACCGTCTGACAATCAAGAAAGGTATCCTCTCTCGAGAATCGATGATTTGTTTAATCAATTGAAAGAGGCTAAGGTACTTTCTAAGATCGATTTACGATCGAGATATCATCAATTGAAGGTTAAGGCAAGTGATATACCTAAAACACCTTTTAGAACTCGTTATGGACATTATTAGTTCACAGTTATGTCGTTTGGATTGACAAATGCCCTAGCAGTGTTCATGGATCTAATGAATCGTGTGTTTCATCAATATTTGGATCAATTTGTCCTAATCTTCATCGATAACATTTTGATATACTCCAAAAGTAAAGATCAACATGAGGAACATCTTAGAATAGCATTAGAAATACTACATAAGGAAAAATTATATGTCAAATTAAAAAAGTGCGGATTTTGGCTTGAGTGAGTTGGATTTCTCGATCATGTAGTTACTGCCCGAGGAATTGAAGTCGATCCAGTAAAGATGGAAGAGGTAACTAATTGGAAGACACCGACTAATGCTGGTGAAGTTATAAGTTTTTTGGGGTTGGCTGGATACTATCGGAGATTTATAGAAGGATTCTACAATATAGCTAGATCAATAACACAATTGACAAGGAAATGTGTAAAGTTTCAATGAACATATAAGTGTGAGCAAAGCTTTCAGGAGCTAACAAACGATTAACTACAACATTAGTATTAACCATACCTAAAGGTTCAGAAGGGTTTGTTATATATAGTGATGCATCCAAATAAGGTTTGGGATGTGTATTGATGCAGCATGGAAAAGTAATTACCTATGTGTCAAGAAAATTGAATCAACATGAGCAAAACTAGCCGACGCATGATCTAAAACTTACAGTGGTGGTTCATGCATTAAAAATATGGCGCCATTACTTATATGGAAGAAAGTGCGATATTTACAGGGATCATAAGAGTCTCAAAATTTCTTCACACAGAAGGAATTGAATATGAGACAGAGACGATGGTTGGAGCTAGTAAATGATTATGATTGCACTATTCAATATCATTCGGGCAAGGCTAATGTTGTTGCTGATGCTCTAAGCAGAAAGTCGATGGGACAGTTGGTATCATTACCTATTATTCTGATGGAGTTGATCAAAGACTTGGAAAATTTGCGAATCAAAATGATTAGCACACCAAAACAAGTCACCGCTCATTATTCATTATCATTCGGGCAAGGCTAATGTTGTTGCTGATGCTCTAAGCAGAAAGTCGATAGGACAGTTGGTATCATTACCTATTATTCTGATGGAGTTGATCAAAGACTTGGAAAATTTGCGAATCAAAATGATTAGCACACCAAAACAAGTCACCGCTCATTTAGCAACTTTGGTGATTCAACCTACTCTTAGAGATCGGATCATAGAAGCACAGGGTAAAGACTCACTCTTGCAAAAGATCAAAAACGAGATTGGTACTGATAAGAGAAAGGATTTCGAAATAGCTTCGAATCAGGCACTAATATTTAAAGGAAGAATTTGTGTTCCTAAGGATGAAGTTTTGATGAAGGAGATATTGGAGGTGGCTCATTTTACCCCGTACACCGCATATCTTGGTGGTATGAAAGATGTATCGAGACCTTCAAGATATATTTTGGTGGAGGAATATGAAAAGAAGTATAGACTCCTTTTGTGGCAAAATACATAGTGTGCCAACAAGTTAAAACAGAACATCAAAGGTTGACAGGGTTATTAAATTCATTAAACATACCTGAATGGAAGTGGGAGAATATCTCAATGGACTTTGTGGTAGCATTTCCAAAGTCAGTAAGAGGACAAAATACTATATGGGTAATGGTGGATCGTCTAACGAAGTCTGCTCATTTTCTTCCAATAAAAATGACATTTAGTCTAGATCAGCTGACGCAGTTGTACATTAGAGAGATTGTAAGATTGCATGGTATCCCCATGTCAATTGTGTCTGATAGAGAACCTAGATATACGTCAAAGTTCTGGAATAGCATATAAGGAGCTATGGGAACGAAATTGAATTTCAGTACGACATATCGCCTTGATTCAATGGTCAATCTGAAAGGACCATTCAAACTTTGGAAGATATGCTAAGGGCCTAGATCTCCTTTAGTAGAATTTGCATATAATAATAGTTGTAACTATTGGAATGGCACCGTATGAGGCTCTCTATGGTAGAAGATGCAGATCACCTATTAATTGGGATAAAGTTGGAGAAAATAGAGTTTTGAGACCAGAGATCATTGAAAGAAAAGTTAAACCCATTGATAGGATCTGTACCAGGATAAAGGTAATGCAAGATAGACAAAAGAGCTATGTAAATACTAGGAGAAAAGACTTGAAATTTGAAGTTGGAAAGAAAGTTTTTCTAAATGTAGCACCAATAAAGGGTGTACTTATGTTTGGCAAGAAAGGCAAACTACGACCTCGTTATATCGGGCCTTTTGAAATACTTGACATGGTCAGAAATGTGGCTTATCGGCTGGCTTTGCCGCCTTAACTATCAGCCGTTCACAATGTATTTCATATATCAATGATCAGAAAGTATGTGCATGATCCTGATCATGTGGTCAATTATCAATCCTTGGAAGTACAAAAAGACTTATCTTATGAGGAATTACCGATTAAGACACTGGATCGAAAGGTACATAAATACGGAACAAAGAGATTCAATTAGTCAAAGTACAATGGAATAATCATGGAGTAGAAGAAGCTACTTGGGAAAGAAAAGAAAAAGTTAAAGACAAATACCTTACACTCATTGTCCAACCATATGGTAAATTTCGAGGATAAAATTTTATCTAAGGTGTAAGGGATGTAGAAGCCCCAAAAAAAAATAAAATAAAATGGAATTAGGCTCATGTTTTATGTGATGATCTAGTACCACGAGTCTAGCCCATAGATGAACATTATGCTTGACCCATATAAGAAACGAAAGTCCAATACTAGTCCAATACACTCAAAATATATTTATTTACAACCTTATGGTTGTTCAACATGCAAATCATGTCCGGCCACCACACATGTTTAAAAAAAAATGATGACAAATATATATACATACATATCTTTAATTGGTATAAACAAGTGTCAATTGTACACAAACACGTTATCATAGATTATTGCTTTTAAAAATGCTTTTAAGCCCTTTTAAATTTAATTAGAGCTGCCACCTTTTTTTTTACATGTAACAGCCAGATTTTATGCAAAATGTAACTTAAACCATCTGATTTTTTTTTATGATGGGGAACCCGCAGTCGCTACCCTTCAAGTACGCACTGGGTAAATCTTGGTGCTAACGCAATAGCCTACAAATCACGCCAGCCAAGTAAAATACACTAGGCAAATTCAGTACGACATGCTCGACCGAGAAAGTATTGGTAGGGGGAATTGAACTCGTGACCAAAGGCCTCCGCGCTCACCTACTTCACCAACTCGACCACCCCATGAGGGGTAAACCGTTTGATTTTAAATTGCTTTTAATTTGTTTCAAATCAATGGCTGCCAAAGTTTTAGAATTTAGGAATGAAAACTACTGTTTTGTTTACCTTCATTTTCAAATTGATTTATTTCAATTTACACATGAAATAATATATGCACCCACATAAATGTAACAACAAAAACAATGAATTGAAATGTTAAAACCTTTCAATTCTAAGGCTGCCAATGATTTTACGGGCCAATTGGAATTCACCTTTTCATTTTCCTGAAAGTTATCTATATCCTCTCCATTGTATGTTTCGTCACTTTGTAAACAAGAAAAATTTCCCAAAATTAAGAGAAAGGGAAAGAAAGAAAAGACATGCAGATTGTTTTAGCATTGGTTGCATCAGGAAGCCATATTACGTCCAACTTCATCGATTCAAAAACATCAAACGAAGGTAGGTAGAGGTGCAAGTGTTATTTCGTTTTCAAATTATGATTTTTCGTTAAATGTTTTGAAAGAAATGGTACCTTTGGGTATGGTTTTTTGGCACTAATATAGTTTGAATGATCATTCTTCAGCTCTACGTGTTATAATAATGCTACAGTAATTGTATTTTGTCAAAAATTCATCTACGTGCGACGGTATGAATCTATAGTTCGGAATTTCTAGTTTTATAATGAAATGCGCTGATGACATCTATTGATTTTCAAACTCATCGGTTAATTCCCTTTCTACAGATTGATTTGACTTACTTGGGGGAATGGATGAATGGTAGATGCAGATGTAACATACCATGGAGAAGCTAGTAATTTAATATCTTTAATTTGATAATGAAATGTTTAAATTTTCTTTAAATTAGATTCCTATAGATGTCGTGTGTAGATTTATTCTACAAACATTTTTTACGAATAAGTTATGTTTTAAAATATATATGTTTTCTAGAAATTTATTTATCAATCACCTTTACGAAAAAATAAAAATAAAAACAGTGTTCGTGATTTAAAGTTTGCTGTTCCTTTAACATTAGGTTTCTGTCCTAACTTTAAAAATTTGTAACTCATTCGTTACTTGGAATTTTTAGACAAAATCAGTGGTATTGAGTAGCCTCATAGGTTAGCTACTGAATAAATTTAAAATCATGTCAATCCGTTGTTGGTAGAATTTTATTTAACACTTAAAGTAAACAACGCTAGGTAGTATTGTTGATTTTCAGCTTCTGCTCTTGGTTTTAAAAATTCATAACTCACTCGTTACTTGAGGTTTTTAGATGAAACTAATTGGGTTTGATAATATCAAAGGTTAGCTATTGAATATAGTTAAAATCATGTCGATTTGATGTGTATAGAATTTTATATGATACTTAAAGTATGCTGCACTGGGTTACTTTCCAACCCGAGTTGCTGTGGGGCTTTGAAAAATATTTTAATCCAATATTCTACCGATGGAAGCCGATTTTCCAATATGTCATATTATAAGGAGTTTTCTACTTTACAACAAAATTTTACGAAGTTTCAAGGTTGATAGCTATGCAAACAAATTTATTTTGTCAAATTCCATTTGAGATAAAAACTAAAAACAGCAACATTATTTTTAAAGTGTTGCCAAAAAATTGCACGTGTATAGAGGTTAGTATTGAATTATCCTTTTTTTTAGTAAACTCTTTATAATATGACATAGTCAAAAATTAGTTTCCATCGGTATCATATGAGGTATTAAAATATTTTTCAAAACCCAACAGCGACCTGGTTGAAAGGTAAACCGGTGCAGTTAACTTAAAATGACATATAAAATTCCACAGTTATCAAAACCTCATGATTTCAAATTTAATCAGTAGTTAATCCATGAAGCTATCAAATTTAATTGGTTTTATCCAAAAATTCCAAGTAACGGTCAAGTTATGAATTTTTGAAATCAATGTAGAAGTTGGAAAACAGCAACACTAGCTAGTGCAGTTTACCTTAAGTGCATATAAAATTCTAACGACATCGGATTGACACGATTCTAAATTTATTCAGTAGTTGCCATTGGTCTTGTCTAAACATTCTAAGTAATGGTTGAGTGACAAATTTTTAAAGTCAATGGAGAAACTGAAATTTTTAAGAAACAACAACGTTTAAATTGCTAAACCCCCTTTTTTTGTAAATGGTGATTTGTAGGTGAATTTTTATAACACATATCTACTTTTGAACAAAACTAATTCATAAAAAAAGTTCTTAAAATAGTTTTACATATGAAGTTCATAGAAATCTATTAATTAAATGAAGTAAATGTTTCATAATCGAATTAAAACATTAAGTCATCGGCTTCTCCATAGTGTATTGCATCTTCATCTACCATTATCCATGCCCCAAGTAAATCAAATCAACTTATAGGAAGGGAATCAATCCATGAGTTTGAAACTCAATAGATATTATCTGTGCATTTCGTTATCAGATTAGATAATTTGATTTTTAGATTTATATCGTAACATGTAGATGAATTTTCGGCAAAATTCAATTTCTATAGCATTATCATAATACGTAGAGTCGGAGAATAATCATTCAAACTATATTAGTGTCGAAGTACCGTACCCAGAGATACCATTTTATTCAAACTTTTAATGAAAAGTCATAATTCAAAATCAAAGTAATACTTGCACCTCTGTCTACCTTAAATTTTCTTGGATATAAAATAACAAAATGTGTAAAAAAGTCTTTCTTCTTCACACTCTTACTTTTCCCTTAAGCTTAACTTGAGATAAAATATATTCTTAAGAGAAAATAAGAGTAAAATCGGATTTGGAAAGATGTGGAGTGCAAAAGTGACATTCCTCTTATTGTAACCTTCATTTTTAATAAAAAACTAAATGGTGGAGTTGTATTATCATTAAATTTGTTAAATTTGATCTTTAACTAAGAATTTGAAGAGTTTTTAAACATTAAAAATTAATTCATAAAAAAAGTTTTATAAAATCATTAATGTCATGTTTGAGCCACATTTTTTCAAAAAAATACATTTTTAAATAGTGATTTGATATTATTTCAATCCCACATTCTTCAATAAAATAATATTACACGCAAATTTAAACTTTTTTTTTTGTTTTTTAACCTCACAGTCTATATCAATACACCATTCAAAAATGCATTCTAAGAAAAAATTTGGCTCAAACAAGGACTTATATAATGAAAATAAAGGAAAATGAACCATTCATATGTTTTGTAACCTATCTTTATCAATGTTCAATAATAAAATAATTATTTCATCCAATTAACTTGATATAATTATTCTTAAAGTGCAAAATGAGGAGTTTTAGCTAAAAAAATAATTTTGTAAAAATATTTTATAAAAAATCAACATAATAATTGGAACCTCGGTTGCCTATATGAAATACCATGTGGATGACCATTGAGACAACCCAGTTATTCATTAAATCTTTGTCATTAAATTTACTTACACTATATTTCTTAAATTGTTGGACTTTTAATTAACTTATGGCTTGAGCTTTCATAATCTTAAATGAGTTGAGCTTCCATAGCTCATTTTATAAATGAGCTAGGCTCGTGGTGTTAGATCTTTACAAAATAATAGCTTTATTTTATTTTATTTCTCGGGCTTCTACATACCAATTCCTAAATATATATTATTGAATTTTTACATAACGCTAACAACAAATATAATGCAATTATGACCATTATTAGAGAATGTCGTTGTGAAGATAAAATTCATTTTTTTACATTCGACAACGCTAGTGTTAATAAAATAGTTATCGATATATTGTGTAGGGTATTGTAGCTTAATTTTGGTGGTTATTTGTTTCATATTCGTTGTGTGTGTCATATTTTAAATTTAATTGTGCAAAATGGTTTGAAACATATTAAGGACGAAATACAAAGAATTAGGAATGCTCTAATATATATCACGATCTCCACTAGTAGAAAACAACTATTTGAGGAATTTTGTGCCGAATATGGGGTGACAAATGCTAAAACATTTGTTAGCAACGTAGGTCATAGATGAAACTTCACTTACTTATTACTAAAATAATGCCAAGGTTTTGAATATTTAATAACTGACTTTTATAACAATAAGTATATTAGAAATGATGACGACACTATTTTGAATGAATCCGATTGGCTTTTAGTTTTAAAAGTTAAAATTCTTTGACAAGTTTTTATAACAGTACAAATATTTTATCTGGAGGTTACTATCCCACTAGCTATATAGTGCTCAAATGTCGTTACATAATTGTAAAAACATTTCATAAATGGAAAAATTTCATAAATGCAAAAATGACCATGATTTTAGTGCAATTATATACTCTATGGAATTAAAGTTTAGAAAAATATTGGGAAAACTTACATATGTTATTTCCTTTAACATGCATTATGAATCCCGATATGATTTATCAAGAACTAAATATATAATTGATCAAATTTCAAGAGCTTTAACTTTTGATACACCTATCACGTATAGAAATTTAGAACAAATTTTAAGTGAAATGTATGAGTTATATTCAGAACAAATGGGTAAAAATATTAGTCGAGTACCCTCTACGCCTACTCCTTCCGCTGATATTGAAGAAGGAAACGCTGAAATATTAAATTTATTTCAAGGCATTAACACTTATAGATATGATGCAAATGCAATAGCTTCATCTAGTAATACTTTGTCTTTTTAATCTAATCAAACATCGGAGGCAAGTATAAATACATTACCTGTTAAATTAATTGATTATTTTAATCGTAATATGCATAACAATAAAACAATTAAAAAAAGTTCCAAAGAGGTTATTGAACTCTGGCGACAGTACGAACGACGATGGCCAGTAGTTTCTGCAATTGCAAAATATTTACTAACACCTCTGATTAGCAATGTAACTCCGAAGTCTGCTTTTAGTGCAGGTTAGAGGCTTTTGTCCGAGTAATGTACGTAAATGATTGGTAGGGCACTCATTTCTGATTACAAGATAAATATATTGAAATTGCAAGTCGTCAGGTAAGTGATATTGAATTTAACCATATTAATTAAAATTTGTCATTTTATAATACAGTTTTTAATTTTTTTTAAAAAAAATTGTACACGTTACAAGTTGTTCGTGTACAATTTTTAACTCTGCCCACTCAAAACTTAATTAGCAGGTGAAAACACCAAATAAAGGTGAAGGGGTTTATCGTTTATATTTTATCTTTTTTTTGTAAAAAAAATTAAATTAAA
>NW_019231018.1:152401-154759 GCF_002742605.1 Olea europaea var. sylvestris
ATTTTTTTTTTTTTTTTTTTTTTTTTTTGGCAACATGAATGCCGACTGCATTGGTTAAATTCAGTTCTGGATAGTTGGGATTTAAGATTTTGAATTCCCAATTTGTAGACATTTAAATAATTTGCAGTTAAATCGTGGGTCTAATGTTGAGGAAGTTGCAAAATGGGCTATTTGATTAAACTATATATTTGGAATTATCATGATTTTCAACTCTGACTTTTGGCCACCAAATTCAAAGTTCTTGGAATTAATTTAAGTCTTCCAATTCCGTTTCCTTCCAGTCGGCAAATCCAACAAACTGGCCTCTATTTGAACTTGGACATTTGGAAGTTGCCAGCTTTGCTAATATAATTTTTGTAATTTGAGTATTCTCCAGCCTTTTCTATTCTCTTCCATCACTGGAACGAAAAAGGAAAATTTAACTATTGGTTATATTCTCTTCGAATTATTTTTGTTCTCGCCTACGAAGACTTGATGAAAAAGCTTTTATTAATAAGTCATGTGCAAAAGCCTCCAATGACCTGAATGTTGGAATTTCTTGAAATATCCACTCCTACAGTTAGAGATAGAAACCAATTTGCAACCAGCAAGTTGAAATAAATATGTTAAGAATTCTGCATTGAACTGGTGAAATAAAGGTTCAGTAAATTGTCGAGACGGAAAAGGGCTTGTTTGCAATTTTAGAAGGGAAGGACCTACTCTGTAATTTTCAAATTGTAAGTTTCCCTTTATAATTTTAAATCTAGGGCCAAAATGCAATTTTCAGAAGGGTTATTTAATTTGAATTGTAAAAGGGTTTTAAATTATATTTTAAATGGATTTAAATTATATTTAAAATTGACGAGTTTTATATTCGTTAAAATGTTTATATATTTAAATGATTGTTACTATTTGTCCATTTAAATTTCACCTTTTATATATTGAGATTTTGTTGTCAGTTTTGTCTGACAATCGCATGTGAATTTTGCCTTTCATCAATTAATGATTATGATTTGTTGCAAAATTATTGTTTTGTGATTGAATTTTCCATCGATTTTGAGACGATTCTTATTTTTCCCATTAAGAGAAATATTTTGAAATAAAAATGGATAGTAACTACTAAAGTGATACGCTCATTGTAATTATTCAGTTTTCTCTCCAAAAAAAAAAAAAATTTTGAAAGGCGTTAGCGACGCACTTTTGAATTATTGCATATAGTATCTTGCCCAAAGGTGTTATTCTAGGTGATGTTTTGGAAAATTGTATAAGGCGGTTAATGAATTTACTTTAGTCTACAAATCTTTTTCTATTTAAAAGTATTGGTATTTCGAAGACCAACGTGTTTTTGTTAACTAGCTTCATGATGTGTTTTAAGAGTACCTTACATCATGTGGTATTGTCAGCCCAAAGAAGACTTTATGATAATGTATCTAGGTTCTTGCCGGAATAAGATTCATAAGGTTTTGACTTCAATTAAGGATTATCTAATTAATAGCCCATGTTAATTATATGGATATTTTATCATCCATTGACTGCATGCATTATGTTTGGACAATATTGAATATGAGATTTTATATTTCCACAGTTTGTAATGCCTCATCTCTTTCGAGTAAATTGTATGCTATTGAAACCTTGACTGAGAATAATTATCTGAGATGGAAATGGAATGTAGAAATAGTACTTAATCTTTTGAACTTGGATTTTGCAATGGAGAAAAAGTTTTCGAAACCCACAGATAAGTGTACTCTTGAATATGTGGCTAAGTATGAAAAGTGGGAAAGGATCAACATATTTTGTTTGGAAATTATTAAACGCTCTATATCTAATTCCATTATGGGTGCTATCCCAGACGATGAAAATGACAAGGGTTTTATGGATGCTATAGAAGATAAATTTTTTGAGTTTGATAAAGGTGAAACTGGAGAGCTGATGGACAAATTGATGAATATGAGATATGATGGTAGAAGTGAAGTTAGAGAGCACGTTATGAAGATGAAAAATATATCATCTAAGCTAAAGGCTCTTTACATTCCCATTGCGGAACCTTTCCTAGTCTATCATGTCTTAAATAGCCTTCATATCCAGTTCAATCATCTTAAGGTTGCGTACAATTCTTAGCGGGATAAATGAGATTTAAATAACTTTATTGCAATATGTGCCTAAGAGGAGTATAGGATGCGACGTGAGACTGTTGAAACTGTGCAATTAGCTTTTCAGCCGTCATGGAACAAGGGGTTTTCGCATAACCATAAGTTTAAGTTTCGTAAAGAAAATAAGTCACATCGAAATCAGCAGAACAAAAAATTTGGGGGTCAGACTTCTGGTGGTCCAAAGGAATTATAAAGATAAATAATCAAAGCAAGTCCTAAAAAATAAAAA
>NW_019231018.1:156071-187844 GCF_002742605.1 Olea europaea var. sylvestris
AGATCAATGATCTTGGAGAAGCTTCTTATGTGTTTGGCATTGAAATACACCATGACAGAAATCGTGACTTGTTGAGACTTTCTCAGAAGGCTTATATACAACGTATTCTAGTAAGGTCCAATATGCAGAATTGTGCACCTGAAGATATGCCTATCATAAAAGGGGATAAGTTTAACAAAACTCAATGTCCAAGAAATGAGCTAGAAATGAAATCTATGAAGATGATACCATATGCTTAGTGCAGAAAAGAGCTTGATGTATGCTCTAGTTTTCACTAGATCAAATATAGCCTACGTAATCAATGTCCTTAGTAGGTTTTAATCAAATCCAGGGCAAAAACATTGGAAAGTAGCTAAGAAAGTTATGAGATACTTGAAGAAAACTAAATGTTATATGCTTACATTCCAGTGTTCAAACCACCTTAAGATGGTAGGCTATTCAGATTTTAATTTTGTTGGATGTCAAGATGATTTGAAATCAACTCCAGGTTATATTTTCATGTTAGCTGGTGGTGTTATCTCTTGGAAAAGTGTTAAACGGTGTTATCTCTTGGAAAAGTGTTAAACAGACTTTAGTGGCATCTTCTACTATGCAGGCTGAATTTGTATCATGTTATGGGATTACTGTCCAAGTCGTTTGGTTAAGAAATTTCATTTCTGGGTTGAAAGTTGTTGATTCCATCTCGAGACTAATCAAGATTTATCATGGTAATTGCGCAGCATTAATCTTTTCAAGGAATAACAAAAGCTCCGGTGGGTCAAAGCGCATGGACATCAAATATTTGGTAATTAGAGACAGAGTTAACGAAGGACAGATGAAAATAGAGCATATCAATACAGAGTCAATGATTAGAGATCTTTTGACTAAGGGACTCACTTCAAAAGTTTGAAGACACATGTTGCTAATATAGGTATTATGGAAACCTTTGAATTTTTGGCTAGTGGGAGTTATTTTTGTAAAAGAACTACGTTTTGACTTGATTCCTTTAATGGGTACGTAGACAACCCATATGTTCCTCGGGTATAGCCCCTTCCAATAATAAAATATATTTTTCCTATCCATGAATTATTTTGAGCATCCATTTGACTTATATCTTTTTATTGTGATTTTATTACAATCTCGAGATGTGACTGATAAAGACATAAGATGAGTCTTTTTTGGAGACTGTAGCTTCATTTTGATCTGAATATTATGAGGACCGATATGAATTAGCACAGACATACTACCACATTGGTTAGAGGATGGGAATCCAGCTCGGTAAGGATGTCGTCATTTGTAGCTATGGAGTGATCTTACATCATTTAATTGGTGTAACGACTTTCATATTCGGTATTAACATTCTTGTTAGATCGGATCATGTCGTGTAAGGTGTCATCATTGGAGCTATACTTGTGTGGCCACCTGTCAGTTTAACCCAGATGTTAAAAGTTTTGTCATAGCAATTAAATGTTTGTCCGAGTGGGGGAATATTTGAATAATTCTAAATATGGTCTTTATATTTGATTATAAATTTTACGGGTTAGATGTATGGCTCATAATGATATTGTGATTAAGCCCAAATATGTTAAGTGATCGATTGAGTTGGTTTACACTTTACGGGTATATTTTATATAATGTGGTAATTTAAGTATGTGGGTTGGAATTATATGTAAACTCTAATTAGAGTTTTAAGTCAATAATGGGACGACTCAATAAATTTCTATATAAATGCTAGGTCTCATCTCCTCTCCATAATATTTTATTGGCTTGCCCATTGACGACTAATATTTTGTGTGGAGCAAGGAGCGAAAGATCTAATTGCTAATATTCATATCCACGATATCTTTCGCATGTGTGAATTTTAACTATCAATTTAATATTTTGTGATTCTTGTTTCTTAGCATGATTGTTGTCAAATTTGATAGCCACCACTACTATGTAGAAGTAGTTTTGAGCAAAAGGAACTGAATTTTGAATAGGAAAGGGAGACGACAAGAGAGAGATGGTTACAATATTGGCGTTGTAAATGGTGAATCTCAGATTTGGGAATAGTTCGAGGTGAGAGAGATGTGGAAGGATTTCCATTTCAAGTATACTTTCAGAGCATAAATGGATTTCGATCTTTAGAGGGTCGATGAAGAAAAATCTAAGGGGAGATTGTTTGGGACAAGAAACCTCGTACATTTCTGGCAAATCTGTCAAAACTGCTGATTGGGGTTGAGGAAGTTGTTTGTACATGTGGATGGTGATGGTGGTGGTCCAGTAGTGGCCACCTGCAAAGGCTGCCGGTGGGTGGTGTGGGGACGATTATATATATTTATTTATATTATTATATTGGATGGAAGAACACAATATGGTACGTAACTTGACCGAAATACCTTTATCAAAAGAGCCGAGTTGTGTGAACACATCCATTGTGGACGGATTCAGATATTTAACATCAAAGTTTTTCTCCTATATTTAACCAATGTATTTCCTAATACTTCTTGATAAACGTATTCTAAATACAATAAAAGGAGTGGTTTTGTATGCATTTGGAAAAGATTATTAAAAGCATAATATTATTCATTATAGGTAGTGCCCAATATTTATTTAGGTGGATATCAGTAGTCTTTTGATTCATTGTTCAATGGAGTTATGATATATTTTAATACACTGGACAATAAATTAAGGAGTCCATCACCATCTAAAATTAATTATTAATTTACTATTTAATCTCCGTCACCTACCAATGTATCTTAAAGTTTATGTACCCTAATCTCACAAAGTTACGTGCATTTAAGCCTCTGTTTGACAACCATTGTTTGAATAAAATGAAGTTTTGAATAGTGATATTTTGGAGAATACGTGGTTAAAATGTAGGAAAAGATTTTGAATTTATATGTAGAATATTTTATTGTATGAATGTGCGGTTAAAAATGAATATGTAGAACATGAATTTTGAAATAATGATTGTCAAATAGAGGCTTATTGTCTCAAAGTCATGACTAAAGATCTAGGTCGCAATGACTTAGGGTGGTGGCGATAATTTGCATAACGAAACGATAAGGTGATATAAATTGTAAAATTCGTGACGAATAAGTACAGTAAAAAGGCTAAAAGCCTAAAACTATGTTGAAATTCAGAAGTGTAATAGATGGTACCGAACGTTTAACACTAACACATAATTCATCAAAAAATTTAACGATGGTAGAATTTGTCCCAATTTATTTATTACAAAGATTTTGCAGAGATGGTTTGTCTCTAGTTCTTTTATTGCACAAATCTTGTAAGGATTATCTTCTCTAATTATTGATTACAACAGCTTTGCTGCGTGTTTGTAAAAACAATCAATGCTGTTTGACCAAAATTTTCTCCAGCTTACCTTATAAAAGATATTAATTAATCTCATTTAACTTTTTACTAAAATTGTTATAATATCCATCTCATTTCAGAGTTGGCAACCATTATAAATAAGAACCATCCCATCCCAACCAAAGTAACCCTCCAACATTCCTATTGTTTAAATTCTTCAAAACCCTTAAAATGGCTGTGAATTCCGGTTCTTTACTGTTGGTTTTGACATTGTTGGTTGCCTTGTCCACTCTTTTTGATGTCTCGACCGCACTAGGTGGCCGAAAGGCTAAGGAATCCGACGTTGGTTTTAAGCCTTTAGATCCAAAAGACCCTAAGGTGGTGGAAGTGGCGAAGTTTGCAATCGATGAATACAATAAAGAGGCTAAAACCAACTTGAAATTCCAACTTGTTTTGAAGGCTGCATCCAAGGAGACAACTTACACTCTTATTATTGAGGCTAGTAATGGATCTATCTTGGATAAGTATGATGCCGTGGTTTCATTGAATGGGAACTCTAAAACCCTCGTTGCCTTCAAAAAACAGTAAACTTTAAATTTTGGGTGATAGTAGACTGACAAATCAAGGAATTTAATATTTGATCGGTCTACTATATATTACAAAACTAATTAGTTTTGGAGAGAAAAAGAACTGCTCATTTTCAATTAAGCTTTGTTATGTTATGTTGCGCACATTGATTTCCAGATAGTAATGGAAATCAATTTTTGCTGGAAAATCTGGACAAATGATTTCTAGCAAATATTATTATGAGAGCCATAATTAAATTTGTTTATGAGAACCAATTGACACAATTCACGATTCTAATTGATTTCAAGTAATTACAACATTAGTTTAGTTAATGGGTCGATTAATTACTGGATAGGTACATAATTAGATTATCTTAAGATGTTTTCTATTCAAACTCTGATGATTTTACATTTTAAAAAGAGAGATGCAACCTTGCAATCATGTAGCAAAACTCGTCATTCGCTCCATTTTAACTATTACGCAATGGATTTGACTTAAATAAGCAAAAATAAAATAAAGCGGTTAAATAACAAAAAAAAAAAAGAAAAAGGGAAAATTGCAAGTAGAATCTCATAACTTCTTAAGGAAAAAAAAATCCATTTAAACAACTGGTGATTTTGCAAAAATTACATTAAAAAAAAAGTTGGAAATGTGAAATCTCCCAAGCAAATAAATAAATATCAATAGGGCACTATTCACATTTAATTTGCTCAAAAATTTATAGCGTGAGGCAGCTGATAGTGTAATGCTATTAATTTAGGAGTATTGTTATTCATAAGCATATCAATCATCTTATCAATCATTTATGATGTGGCATCAATTGATTTATCATTTTAAATTAAAACTATTTACATCACATTTATGCCTATGGGTAAACACTGATGATGAATAATACTATCATTAATTTAGGAATAATGCTATTCCTTAATTATTGTAATTAGGAAAAATAACATTTAAAATATGGTGTAATACAAAATTTTTGTGACGACAATATAGCCATCATTATAAAAAAAAAAAAAAATGCATAATTTAAAATGAGTGAAAGAGAAGAATACCATCGATGAGAAAAAATCACGCACAGTGGGTGAGAGCAAATGTTGGAGGTGGAGGATGTATAGTCGTAACAGCACGTTGGTTACGCCATATTGTCAAAGAGAACAGCACAAGCGACACCCACTTCTATATGAGTATTTTTTTTGAGCAAATTCGAGACCCATTTCAGTGCAGAAACCTTTCCACGAATGGTTTTCACTGTCAAGAAATTTGGGTTCTCATCGGCCATTGTTTTTGTAGGTGCATTTTAATATATTTGATTCATTAATTGTATTTTCTTTTAATGGGTTTGTAGGTTTTGAAAGTTAAGAGTTTGGAGGTTTAGAAAATGAAAGGTGAAAATGTGGGAATTGAATACGTATCCTTCGTGTGTTTATGATACCTCTTTATTTTGGATGACCAATTTTTACATATAGGACCATTCCTTGGTCATTCATTACCAACACAATAATCACAATTCTCTTATCTCTCTTCTTACATTCTCACTTATTTTCTTTGAAAGATTCATGAGCAAAGAAGGGTGTTCGTTTAATGGAGCTTTGGGCTCAACTACTTGTGTAAAGTTTGTTTGAATTATATGACGAATAGTTAGGTTATTGTATCTTGGAGATGATAAGTTAGGAATGGCAATGGAGCTGGTTCGGGGCACAGCGCGGCGGGTCAACTTTTTGCCTTGCCCCGTTTAATTTCTTTTTTATTTTTTATTTTTTTACATTTTCAAAATTTCGAGTTATGTTATTATTAAAGAATAAAATACAAATTCAAAATGAGTTTTTAACAGGTGAATTGTCTAAAAATAAAATTATTTTTAATCTTTTTTTCCTTCACGGGGCAAGTTCGGAGAAGGGCATCCCCACCAACTTTTTCGAGGTGGGTTTTTTTGCCCCATTGGGGAGGGCTGGGTGGGCTTTTTTGCTTTTAGTAGGATAAGTCATAAGGAAGTTTTACTACACTATATTTAACGAATACGGTATATTCATCATTCTACAGCTTTTCATTGAGAAATGGATAAGAATGATGATTTTCGCCACGAAATGTGGAAGTGAGGGATGAAAATGTCAAAAAATAAAGAGTAGAGACTTTTTGCACAATGATATTGAAAGGTTAGGATGTTTTATACTAATTACATATACTTTTAATAATTTATTTGAATTCATTTGCACTTTTTTAAAAAGTTTGGCAATGTGATTGCAACTTGTTCTTTAATTTTTTTTTTTTTTTTTTTATGTAAATAGGAGGGTATATTTATTAGTTTACATTTTTTGATTTCCACATAAATGCTAAAAGTAAGGGGCGAAAATGCTAAAAAAAAAAAAAAAAAAGTAAGGAAGTTTTGCCCAATAATATTGAAAGGTAAAAATGTTTTGTGCAAATAACCCCCAAAAAATTATGTGAAATTTGAAATGCTTTTTAAAAAAAAAAAAATTATAATTAAAAATGAGTATGAAAGAGAATAATACCATTGATGAGAAGAAATCACGCACAGTGAATTAGAGAAAACGTTGTAGTTGTGTTTGATGTCATGGACGAGCTAATCAAATTGAAGCTGGAGACATCACTAGAAGCTTACTTGTTGGATGAGGAGAATGTATCGTACCAGTGCGTCGGCCATGCTGCCATTAAAGAGAGTGGTGCAAATGAGGCCCATTTCAATGTGAGTACTGTTTCGAACAAATTCAAGACCCATTTCAGTGTAGAAAGCTTTCCATGAATGGTTTTCATTGTCAAGAAATTTGAGTTCACATCTGCCATTGTTTCAATTGTTTCCTTCTCTCCAGTTTGGATTGGCAATGAACAGATCATTTTGGTGGAATTGTATAGAGGTCAGCCCCTATCCCATTTCCTTGGTATTAAAAAAGTGTCTAACTTGTTCTTCAAGCCCCATCGACCACGGCGGAAGAGGCAGATGGTGGGGGAAAGGGAACATGTTGGTGATTATTTATCTTTCATTCATTCTTTTTTTTTTCTTCTTCTTTTTTTCTGAAATGTATAACTAAGTTTACTGTCTATAGTTTACATTTAATTTGTATGTGAGTTAGTTCGTGTTGTCGATGATTCAATTATGGGAAGACAAGGTTGAGTACCTACATGAACTTAGGTTGATTGTTTTCAGTGCATATTTGATGGAGGAAATAAAAGTCCGAGCAATGCAGAAATTGTACATATAGTGTCCACCTTATCGTCATGTAATCCTATGATTTCAAAAAAAAAAATGTTGGTGATTGGTTTAAGAATAGACGAGCTTGTGAACGAAAGAGAAAGCAAAAGTGTACAATACAGTTGGAGAAATCCTCAACTCAAAAATCTTATGCATAAAGTGCAACCTCATTCCGATCGACGTTTAAGGAGCTTCAGTTTAAGAGGTCTATGTGTATCAATATATTTATCTTTTTGTCCTTAAATTCTATGAGACTTTCCAATTTGGCAATATGTTTTTTGTGCTTCGTCGTATTTGTTTTATCTTTTGACGGTGTTTATTATTTCTTCTCACTTTTGGTAAACTAAAGGTATATTGATATGTTATAGGTATGATTTTGTCGTCTTATATTGGCTGCTAATCTTTTATCCTTGTCAAACTTTGTGAAAAATTGTTTCATTGTTTAATGATTTATTGTGCATTTGTCTTTTTTTCTTCATGTTAGTCTTGATGCATTTTTTTAAATATAGAATAGAATGATTAGTTGCAATTATGTTTAGTTTATTTAGAGAATGCTTTTTTCCTTACAATTTTCTTTTTTCAAATTGTTTTTTCTTTCTTTCTTTTAGGCGATGCTAATTAAGGATATGTTCATGTTATTGTTGCATACACAGAACAAATTGATAAAGGAAGTATTCCTGATTGACCTTATGTCTTGCCATCTTCTAAAATTTGTGGTCATTGTGGTGCAACAAAATTTTACAGAGAAAGCAAAGACTTTTGTTGTTGTGGTGGAAAAGTCAAATTACGGTTACATCAAATGCCTCATGAAATGTATGATTTATTTACTTCTACATTTGAAGAGGCAGTAGCTTTTAAAAAAGTTGTTCGCAATTACAACAATCATTTTGTATTTACTTCATTTGGTATTAAGTATGATAAAGAATTGTGTAAGAATAATAAAGGTATATATACTTTCAGAGTTCAAGAACAAGTATATCATTTCATAAACTCACTTGTACATATGGATGATAATCCAACGTATTTACAGTTATACTTCTATGATACTGAAAATGAAATTTGTAATAAACTTAATATTTCAAACAAGTTTTGTGAGTTCACTTTCAGAAAGTTGATAGATGTTCTAAACAAAAATCCATATTCAAAATTTTTCCAATCATTAAGTGAAGTTACTGATTTAGAATTATGTCATATTTTACTAAGGTCTGATCTTGGTCTTGATCAGAGTATATAACTTGTCAACATCAGAACAAGTGGCTGTAGTTTGGGTTGACGATGACCCATCTGCAAATATTAGAGGTCGGGATTTATTAATTTATAGACATTCAGATAATGTATATAAAGTTCAATACTATTATGATTGTTATGATTCTCTTCAATATCCATTATTTTTTCGTATGGAGAACTTGGATAACATGAAGCTATTCAGAAGGTAAATGTAAGTGTTTCACAAGCTCCGATTTGTCAAAATTTAATAGAAGTTAATCATGTCGATTCTACGAATCAACTCTTGGAAGTAAAAGACTATGGTAAACTTTATCGATTATAGTAATTTCTTTTTTTTAATTGAATGTATTTATCTTATTGATTGCATTTAGTGAATGAAATTTTTGTTGGTATATGTTTTTCTTTCTTGTAATTTTGAAAGCAAAGAAGAAACGAATAACTGTATTATGTTGGGAATATTATTGTTACAAGCTTTAGATTAGGAGTGTAAACAGTTGTAATTGTGTCCTTTTACATATTGACAGACTTTTACAGCAGTATGTAGTGAATATACTTATTAAAATTGAAAACAGTAAGATTAGACTACTTTCGTAATAACCAAAATGTTATAAGATGTGAACTATATGAGCGAATTGTAGATAGTGTACAAAATGGTGAGAATATAGGTTATAAAATTGGTAGATCATTAGTGTTGCCTTCTGATTTTGTTGGGAGTCCTAGAAATATGACTAAAAGATATATGGATGTAATATCTTTAGTTCAGAGATATGGTAAACCTGATGTGTTTTTACAATGACATGTAATCCAAATTGACCTAAAATAAAATGTGAATTGAAATACAGTGACGAAATACAGAATAGGCCAAATTTGTTAGTACGAATATTTCGTGCCAGATTTGAGGAACTGAAGACAGATTTGATTAAGAGAAAGTTGTTGGGTCTTATAGCTACATATGTTTATGTGATCGAATTCAAGAAAAGAAGATTACCTCACACTCATTTTCTCCTAGTATTTAAACGAAATTCTAAGATTCGGAACTCTGTACAAGTTGACGAAATTGTCTCATTTGAAATACCGGACAAAAATAAATACCCTTACTTGCATGCTACTGTTGTAAGACATATGATGCACAGTCCTTGTGGGAATTTGAATCCTAAGAATCTTTATACGAAAAAGAATTCTGTGTGTAAAAATAAGTATCTAAGAGATTACATTGAAAATACTTCATTCGGTAATGATTCCTACACACTTTACAAATGTCACAATGATGGTGTAAGTATCAAAATAAGAGGCTATATGATGGACAATAGATGGGTCGTACCATATAATCCTTACATTTTAGCTAAATATGACTGTCACATTAATGTAGATGTATGTTTTTCTGTTAAGACTGTTAAATATCTATACAAGTATGTATATAAGGGACATGATCGCATTCATTTTACTTTAAATAAAGAAACAAATGAAAAATTCGTTGATGAGATTTCAAGCTCCACTTGAAGCTATATTGAGGATATTTAGTTTTGATTTATTCAATATATCTCCTACAATAATCCCTTTACAATTACATACTAAAGATGCTCAAACAGCTACATACAATGAGACAGATGATTTATTAGAAGTTATAAATAAAGACTTTGTTCGTCGAACAATGTTAACAGAATTCTTTAGAATGAATATTTCAAATGAAAAGGCAAAAGCTCTACTGTATAAAGAATTTCCAACCTATTTTGTATGGGATGCATCCATACAAATTTGGAGTCCTAGAAAAAGCAAGGATGTTATTGGTAGAATAGTCACTACTAATCCATGTTAGGGTGAGAGGTACTTTTTAAGAGGTTTACTAAATCATATTAGAGGGCCATTTTTTTTTTGAAGATTTAATAACAGTCAATGGTGTTGTTCTATCTACTTATTGTGAAGCATCACTTTCAAACGATCGTCTTAGTGGAAATAGTTATTCTGAGATGTGTTTATCTGAAGTAGTCGCTTACCAAATGCCTGTATCACTGCGCAACTCTTTGCCAATATGTTTCCCTACAAATCCAAGGAATTCATGGGACAAGTTTAAAGGTTTTATGATAAAAGATTATTTACATAAAGGTCTTACACAACAAGGTGCTGAGATGAAAGCTTTGCACTATGTAAATTCCTTCTTAAAATGTGTTGATAAGAATATAATTGATTTTTACTTGGTAGATTTTGATTTAAGTGTGAATGATGATGATATCTTTGAAATCATGATTGCTGAAGAAACAACCAACATTATTTTTTAGACGGACATACATTATACTAAGAGTTTAAATAAAGAGCAACAAAGTGCCTATGATATTAATTTGGATTGTGTTTTAAATGATAAGAATGTAATGTTTTTTATCGATGACCCAGGAGATACTAGAAAAACGTATTTTTACAAGGCATTACTTTCTAGTGTACGATCTCGAAATCTTATCGCATTAGTAATGGCATCATCGTGTGTAGCTGCATCTTTATTACCAGTTGGTCAAACAAGATATTCAAGATTTAAAATTTCACTTCAAATAAGTTCTGATATGTGCTAATCGGTGAATAAACAATCTGCGCTTGGTAAACTTTTAATAATCTAGGATGAAACGCTAATGGTTCATAAATATGCTTTTAAGGCTTTAGATAAAATGTTAAGAGAAATTACTGAATATCAATTACCGTTTGGTGGAAAAGTAACTGTGCGTGGAGGAGATTTCCGTCAGATTTTAGTTTTTTCGCATTTATGTCATTCTTTTATACAGCTACTATTAGTTGAAAATATGAGAGCTAAATTAGATCCTTTATTTTGTGAATATTTGCTGAACATTGTGAATGGAATTGAGAGAATACATTCATGTCAAATGATTACACTTCTTGAAAATATTACCATCAATTTTGAAAACGAATTTAAATCATTGAAGGAATTAATTGATATTGCGTTTCCCAATTTCCAGACATATGGAAACAACCTAAATATTATGATGAATAGAATTACTCTAACCCAAAAAATGAATATGTAGATTTAATAAACAATATGTTGTTTAAAGAAATTTTGGGAGAGAGAGAGTTACATATTTTAGTTTTGATGAAGTGATTGATAAAATTAAAGGATTTATTGATGAAGATTTTTTTGAACAGTCTAGCTCTAAACAGTATACCTCCACATGAACTCATATAGAAAAAAATTGTTCAGTTATATTGTTTAGAAATATTAATCTTGCAGAAGGTTTATGCAATGAGACTAGACTTATTTGTCGTGACTTTAAGCAAAATGTGGAAAGCAAGTATTTTTACCTAAAATTCCATTCATTTTACTTCAAGGCGATAAACAGTCTATACTATTTAAAAGAACTTAGTTTCCACTCTGCCCTTGTTTCGCAATGACCATTAACAAGGCTCAATGTCAAACTCTAGATTTTGTTGGCTTATATCTTCCAGAATCTGTAATTTCCTATGTTCAATTGTATGTTGCATTGTCCAGAGTTAGAATAAGAGAAAATATAAAAGTTTTCATCAAACATTTTGCGAAAAAGAAATCACATACTTGTTGTACCCAAAATATTGTCTATCATGAAATCTTGAATTTAGTTCACAGTAAATAACTGATTAAAATCTTCAGGTAGATTACATAGCTTAAATTCAATTCTAAGGTATATTCTTAATTGTTTGTTATAATTATTTATTGCTTATATTGGTTAAATAACAGACACAAAATTAATAACGAATCTTGACATATGGCTTGTGACTGTCCATGATGGAATGTAGATTTTGCACAATGGTATCTTTATATTTCTTGCAGAAGGAGTTCTAAAGTTATTCATTCCAAAAATATACTAATTAATAGTCCTGCTTTATATTTTCCTTTATTAGATTTAGTTATACATAATTTTTCTAATTCTCTTCGTTTTTTTTCTCATGTCTTCAATTACTAGTAGTCATTTGTTATTTATCTTAGGCTACAATATGTGTAGCTGTCAAATGTCACATAGTTAATGTGAATACAATTAGTAAAGCAACTACTATTTAGAAGTTTACAGGTGGAGGAAATCACTTCTATAAGAATTTCAACATGACTTAAACATTTTCTCATTCCATAAATATATTACTATGGTAAGTGAATATGATGCATGATTGACACACAGGGTTCACAAACAAATCTACACACGAACTTTGAAGTTGTCATTAAAAAATGCAGAGCAATAAAATATCACTCTACTTCAAAACATCTTCTTCAAGGTGAATCTATGGAGCATACAAGTCCTAGAGAAGATAGTCAAGCAAATGTTGATACATAGGAGGAGTTACTAAGACAAAGAAAGCTTTTTCAAGTCTTTACATCTTACTTTAAGGTGGCTTGTAATGAAGACATATGTTTAAACATATCCAGCACAAATTCATTTACACCAAAAATAAAAAAAATGGAGTGAAAGATGTTTGAGATGCTTGAAAAGGCTTTTGGCAATAACTGTTATCTTTTATTAACTATATCTAATGTTTAGAAACTTTTTAAGTAGGAATGATGCCTACATCATTCATGCTAGAAATAGGTGTTTAATTTGTTCTATACATGGCTAAGAAGATGATTTGTTGTTGCAGATGTGAAAAGTCAACTTCTATGTCTTCCATTTAGATTTGCTTTAATCCACTATTGGTAATGTATGATTTCTTATAAGTAATGCATGATTTCATATGTTTACTTTTCAGAGCTAACAGGTCAAATAATTAAACTAATATAGATCAAGTGATATAAATAAAATGTTTTCAAAATATTTTTAAAGATAAGTGTTCAAAAGGCAATCATGTATACATATATATTATATCAAATATGGTTAAAAAATCAAATAGTTTGAAGCTGAAGAAAACATAGAGAATAAAAAATAAAAAAAATGAATAAGGAAAAAAATTTCCGCAAAGCTCCGCACAGTGCGGAGTTATTGCTCCACACTTTTGTGCGGAGTTACTTCGCGCTGTTTGTGAAGCATTGCTCCACACAGTGCGGAGTTGCTCTACTTTTTTTTTTTTACATTGATGCTAATTGGTAATTGGTGTTGCTTCACACTTTTTGCGGAGCATTGCTCCGCACAGTGGGGAGTTGCTCTGCTTTTTTCTGTGTTGATACTAATTGGTAATTGTTTACTGTCATTTAAATTATTAATTAGTAAATTATAAATTATAAATTGTTTACTGTTTTAGTAAATGTATGAATGAGTTGCTTGTCATACCTCTGATTTTTGTTGCAGACTCACCATACCATACCAGTACTAATCCAATCCTATACATATATATATTTTTTCTTTTTTATTGTAGAGTTTATAGTTTAGAAATTCTTCAGTCATCAACCTACCACATTTTTCTTCATGATTGCCTACTTTTTTATATAGTTGCTTGTCATATCGATTATTGCTTGTACATTTCATCATACCAATACTAATCCATTCTCATACATGACTCTAGAATGTAGTTATATACTGAGAAATTTCAGCAATCAACTGATTTACTTGTCATACTTCACCGATTTTATCTATTTTTTTCTTTCAAACTTTGACTATTTACATCTATATATATCTATATCCATTAAATCATTTCATTTCTTGCTTTGCACACAAGAGTGATCTTTCTTTTAGCTCATAAATCTTCTACCCTACTGCACTTGACATATTATTTTAGAATGGAAGAGGAATACAAACTAATACCAGAAATTGTCTCAAACAATGAGAAGTGGAAAGCCAAGGTCCTTGTAATAGAAAAACAATCACCAAAATCTTCGAAGCAAGGCAATGAAAGGTATGAACATCTGGTGTTGATGGATACTCAGGTAACTCATCTTCTTCGTTAGCTATGTTTTCTTAGTTTAACCCTATTTTTGCACAATTTTCCTTAGGTCAAAAACAGATAGAGCAAAAGCAATATAATTTGGCTTCAAAATACAAACTCTAGAAAAATGAATAACTAGAAAAATGAGTGAAAACTTCAAAACTATTCAAAACTATTAAGACTTCTCATTGTATGTTCATATATTCTTTCCTCTTTTTATTATTTTATAATATGATAACTAATAATAATAATTAAGAACATTTATGAAATTCCTCCGCACTTTTCAGGGAAATACTATCCAAACTAGCTTATATGATTCCAATATCAGTGCTTTTGAGGATCAACTTGTTATGGGAAAAACTTATGCAATTTCAAAAGCTTATGTGAAGAACAATATGATAAACTAAAAATATTCGATATGATCTCAGCACTGGACTATGTCCGAAGAAACTAAATGAAGATAATCTGGAATTTATTTTTTAAACATATCAGCTGACACATTTTCATAAAGCGGAATAGTATATGGATACAGATGCTGAATAAGTAAGAAATGCATATTTGTTATTTCATGATTTATTATTTGGTGATATGTTATCTTGAACTATTGAATTATTTAGTAGTTATAATTGAATTACTTAGTAGTTATATTTAGAAAAGTAAGCAAAGGTCATTTTAAAATTTAAATTTTCAGATATACTTGCGGTTGCAATTGATATGACGCCTAAACGAATGATTCAATCAAAACATGACAACCAAACTGGGTATAAGATGTGCTACTTCTGGACAAAAATTTCAAAACAATGATGCTTACACTTTGGGATAATACCTGACAACATTGAGAAAAAATAAGTCATCTTTGCAACACATCTCAAAGTTACGTCTTTCTTAGGTATGTGTTTAGTTGCTGGTATGTTTTCCGTTACATCAGCATACAGCTTACAGTATATGTAATGCTTTACACATAAATACAGGTTTGAAATTGTCCACAAAAGTCCATAGCACGTTGTTCATAAATATACCTTTTTATAGAAGTAAAAGAAATGACAAAATGGTATGTCGAATAAATTAATTTTATTTTATTATTCTTTTTTATATTTCCCGCATCTCTATCGACATATTACTAATTTTATTTTAAATGTCTTTTTACTACAATATTTACTAAGGCTCAAAGAAAATTCAATCAAAATAGATGTTTTGGTATTGAAAAAATCATACATGGAAAGAAGCCCCACAAATCTTTATCCACAGGTGCGAAGTAAATTCACTCCTACTTAGAATTCCTTATTTTTCCTCTGTTTAGTTTTTGACATAGCGCAAGTTTTATTGGGTAAATGACATAGCAATTATAGACAAAATTGATAACAAGTCTTGGTACATGGCTTGTAACAACTGTTATAGACGATCAAATGCTGATTTTGGAGAAATTTATCTTTGTACTTTTTGTAAGAATCCAAACTCTAAAGCTATTTCTCGGTATATTTTACTTTATTAAATGGATATACGTACCTTCTTTAATTATCTTAATTATTTGTTTAATGTGTACCAAATACACTTTAGGAATAGAGCATATGTGCAGCTGTCAAATGTCACAGGCTCACTTAGTACAAGTGCAATTGGTGAAGCAGCTGATAAACTGTTATTTACAAGTGCACATTCTCTGATGGAGCAAACCAATTTTGTAAGAATTTTGATGTAACTTCAACATTTTGCCGCTCCATAAACATGTTGGTCAAGCAATATTTATAGAATACATCATTAACATACAAGATTCACAAACATACTTTGAAGCTGTCGTTAAAACAATAAAAAATCCTGAACGAGTGTTCTACTTGAAAGCATTCCAAACTGAGCCTAATTCATCAAGCTATAGATTTGACATTATCTCTATGATAGATTTAGACCAGACAAATCCAGGAGTAAAAAAGCCAAGAAAATGTTGATATTTCAAGGTATAGGTACAACAGGTGAAAAAAGTACCTATATACACTCTCAAGAGAATTTGTCACCTCAAGCAAAGAGAGACATTTTCAGGTCTTCAGATGAAGCTTCAAATTCAAATATTCTGTGTGATGAAAACAACAATTCAAATATGTCTGGCACAAATCTTTTGGTTCCAAAACAAAAGATGGACTGAATAATAATTGAAGTGTTTATTTTGCTTTCTTTGCTGTGAAATTGGTCCTGGCTTCATTTTATTCATTAATGTAATTATTTGAAAACTGCCAAGCACATTGTTGTTGACAATTTATGTATGTAGGCATGATACTTACATCATTTATGCTTTAGTTATTCACTTTGTTTTTTGTATGGTTGGATAGTCGGATAGCAGGATACATGTAATTTCACAATTGTCAACACTAATCAAGGCATTTCTATTTTCTGTTTTTCATTTACTTTATTTGAAACAATATTAATCCCGAATTCCAAAGACAAGAAGAAGATGGAATTTCCAGATCTTTCTAGCAACAAAAATAACGGTAAGTGAGTAAGGAGAATTAATCATCGAAAAAAGGGAAAAGTATGTGTATAGACCTACAAAATATTAATCAAAGGGCATTCTACTTTTTCTACTCTTCCTCACCATATAATTACTCTTTCTTTTTATATTATTCCAATATATGTATGAAGAGAAAAGCAAGAGGAATAAATAATTTTTCAATTGATTGAAAACTAACTTATCACATAGCAATCATTCTCAGCATTGAGCATGTGTATTTAAATTATCATTTACATCACAAGTACAATCAGGATGTATGGAGATGTAAGCATTCTATATATTTGAGGGCAAAAAGTACAGTTTGGCCTACATACAATTTTTTTTTTTTTTACTTTAGGCTAAACTATTAACGAATGTATAAATTGAAATTAAAAGGAAAATTCAATGTTGTAGTAAATAATAAACAATTTAAATGCTTTAAATACTTACCCATTATTTTGCGCAAGACAAGTAAGTTATAATCTCCACTTTAAGCCGCTTGTTTCTGTATTTTCTTAAATCAGGTATGCTAGAACAAAAATTTGAATTTGTCAATAACATTTGAAGTATTTCAAATACTGGACCTACTTGTTTCCTGATTTCTCTTTATGTGTGAATGTCATGACTACAATCATATATTTGAAATTTCAACTCACGAAAATCAACAACAAAAATATAACAATTATAATCGCTTGGATATGAACATTGAATTAATAAATAGTTGCATGCTACCCATGGATGACTAGCCTCTGGCAAATTGCCACTAATGTATTTTTGTAACACAATGAAATCCATTTGACGATCATGTACACAAGGACTTCCTTTTTTTAAATTTCTTTGCTACATCATTTGATGAATGTATTCAGTTTCAAAATTGAAGTCCAAAATTACATACTCTTTATAGAGTAGAGTATAGCTTTCTTTAATCAATCCCCTCAACAACTTTAACTCCATCTCTATAGTCTAATACAATTAATATATATAAATTAGATATGTCAAGTGTAGATTGAAATTAATTATGATTTGTAACCTTCACTAACAGCAACGTTGATATCTTTGTCTTCATCTATTATATTTTTTAGTGTGTCTCTTCCATACATATTGCCTCCAAAATTCCAATATGTACTGTATATCATAGTTTAGGTTAGTGTTAAATGAATACAATGTAACTATTTTACCTTGATTTATTCAGCATCACCCAATCTTTAACTGTTGAATACCTCTCCATAGAATAGTGCTCTAGAGGATAACCTAAAGATTTTATCTTCCTATTATACTTCTCTTTTGTGGACATATCAGGTTGAGTTTGTTCAGGTCTTCCTTTCTTGCCACTAATTTTATTGCTAGAGCCAGGAGTATCTTGCTTTAAACAACCAACAATAGCTTCCATATTTGATTCTCCAACACCCATTCTATTCAACATGTTGTTCTGTTCATCAATGTAAGGTCTCACTGATGTTAAACTGTTGTCCACATAAGATTACATTCCATAATAGTGATCTTCTTGCCATTTTTGTTGTTGCTGAAAGAATTCTTTCTTATTATTAAGAATTGTTTGATAATGAGCTTCTTGTGTTCTTAATTCTTCAACCATGTGTGTACCATAAAAATCCTGGCAAAAAGCTTAAGTATCCACATATGATGTAGATTGCATACTAGATTGGAAGGCAGAGTGCAGCTCTTGATATTGATGTTTGTGCCATTTTTACCGTTCTTCAAACATTTGCTTTTGGATTTCAAGATATTCAACTTGTTGTTTTCTTGATTCTTCAACCAAGTGTGCCTTCAAGTTATCACACAGACCAAATACATACTGCCTATGTGTACCGAACATATCTTCCATCTGTTCTTTTGTTACATAGTAACAGAAGCATAATTAGCCTCCACTCCAACTAAAGTGTATGTTCTAGAAGTACCAGTATCATCAGCATTAATTGTTTGCTGCACACGATTGCCTTGTGAAATTTGTGGTACAGTGTTGTCAAGTTCTCCAATGACATTTACGTCCAATATAATATGTTTATTGTGTAATGGTAATGACAGAGTAGTGACCACACTGTCTGCAAATCTTCTTCTGTTGGTTGTAATACTACAAGGACTCGAATATATAAATGTAATAAAATATTAGAATTCTATGCTATATCATAATAAAATATTTAAATGTATTTACCATACCTCGTGTGTCGTCAAATATTGTTTTACAATTTTGTCTATCAATATTTCCTTCAGCTTCCATTTATGCATTCTTGAAATTTGTAATGTTTTATTTCTTCGGTGTCCAAATTTCTTTCCAATATTGGGAAATATTTTGTATATCCAAAACTACAACATGAAATTGAAGCTAAATATTAGATATATATACAACGTTAAAGTATACAATACATAAAAAAATTAGTAAAAAAAGAAATACCTGAAAAGCAAGAGGATATTCATGTAGCGTATTTACACTCCATTTGCTCAGCTTGTTGCATTCTCTATATTCTTTCTAGGTGTGATTGTTGCAATGAATTCAACAAAACAAAGTATGCCTTTCGACCCCATAGATACAAAAGAAAATCATCAAGCTGCTTAACCATATCTAGCATTCTATAATCATTGTGTCTTTCAGTTGATTTGAAAACACACTCTATCAACATAACCGATCAAATTTCAATTTATCTTCTCGATCTTCACATGAATGGAAGACATCACGAAGTATTCTCATATAAATCCTTTTCACACCATTGAAATACTGGTTTCTAAGTCGAGGATTACTACCGTCAAGATTAATAGATGCTTCATGGCAAGGTAATTCAGTGATTAAGCAAAATTCTTTCATTCTGAAATGGGCAGGATGGTCATAAAATCTTACTCACACTTCATTGTTTTTACCAGATTTCACAATCCTTATTATGAATTCATGTATCAACTTGCTACTAAATTATTGCTCTTCTTCTCTGTACATGAATCCATATATAAATCCATGAAAATTACTGCACATTAGTGATGCTTGTTCACCTGCTTGCAACAATTGTATCAAATCTCTAACGTATTGATGATTTGGATATTGACTAATAGTAGCACAAAACCATAGGTATAACAAAACTTATTTACAAACGAACCGGCCGCCCCAAGAGGCACTATATCCTCTTTCACGATTCCCGACAAAGCTTTGGAGAAAATGTGGTTACAAATAAAATTTAAAACATACTTTACACAAATATTTTCCACTTTTATCCACATAACAAATTAATAAACAAAAATTTAGTGCTATAAAACAGTGTACTCAAAAGCATATCCTGATAGACGATAACAAAGTGAATACTTTGATGTATGGTTCTAGATAATCATGCCACATGGAGACATATAAATTTGTAGTGTGGAAAATTTAAAGGAATAAAAAAGCCAACAACATGTTAAGGTCTATCAATAAAGATATCAAGCAATCAAAGGCACCCAGCAGACAAGTATACTCAAAAAACACAAAACATTAATTTTTTAAAATAAAAGAAGGCACTATCACAGTATATTCTTGAACTCCAAAAATTAGCAATCAAAATTAAGCATTTCAAAAACATTCATGTAGACCTATATTCCAATTGTATGTATCCATGGAATATATCTTTACCTTCATTTTTGTTTCTGAGATCCTGTCTCTTTCTTTATATAGAGTCGAACACAACAAAAATCAATAAAAAGATAACATTTAACTTTCCAAATACATCAAAGTAGATAAAAAATAGTCCAAAAAATTTTTCACGGCAAAGAACAAAAACAAATTAAGTAGAACAAAAAGAAAATCCACAAAAAGTAAGATTGTAGATAGATCATAAACAATTACCTGGTAATTTTTTTTTTTAAATTGACTTAAGATTTTGCTAGAGATGAAAAATCCAGCTGAAAGAAAAACTCCAATTTGAAATTCAAAGAAATGGATAGTTTGCACTCATATAAAATCTTTTGACGTGAATAGTTTGTACTAACTTTTTGACATTCTCCAAAAAAATCACGTGAATTGCTACCAACTTTCTTATTTACTTGTTGAATTTTTGCCGTGTAAAATAATTTTTAATATACAAAAACTTTTGTAGTCATTTTTTGGCATTTTCAAACTCACGCGATTGGTTTGCTGAACTCATTTACTATTTTAATAATTTTTCACCAACTTGGTTGGTTAAGTATAGATTTGTTATTACCTATAGAATTTTTTAAAAATAATCATTAGTATTATTAAGCTAAGAAAAATACACTAAAAAAATATATACATATCAAATTTCTCAAAAATTAGTAACAAAAAAGTAAACAAATGCATTTACCTAGAATTAATTTCATCTTATTTACTAATTTAATAATTTAAATGAACAAAAAAATAATTACAAATGTTGTGCGAAGCAATTACTCCACGCATTGTGCCACACTCTGAAACATGAATTACCTAGAAAATGAATTTCAGGGAATTGAATTGCCTAGAATTGTAAATTATTGTGTTTGATTGGTATAATTTTTCAGGTGGAAAATGTTGAAATAAAAGTGTTTTTTAATATTCGTTTGGTTTTGTTTTACATGAAAATTGTCAATTAAAGGAAAAAACACCAAAAGTTGGAATTTTCAATTTACATCTTTTTTTTTTCCATTTCCATACTAACAAACACTCCCTAATTTCATCTTATTTACTAATTTAATAATTTAAATGAACAAAAAAATAATTACAAATGTTGTGCAGAGCAGTTACACCACACATTGTGCCACACTCCGAAATCTTTATTTTTTTTGGCTAGAAATCATGTAGCCTAATATTTGTCTATAATAATTAAAATTTGACTTCTACAATTTTTTTTTATTTTATTAGCTTAAAAATATGCATCAAAGTGAAATATTTACTATGATGATATGATAAAAAATTACAACATTGAATTTTCTTTATTTTTTATGTAGTAATTCAGAAATTCAATATAAAATAAATTTTATATTTTTATAAAAAACTGTAAGTCTAATTAAAAAATATAATTAAATGAATAAGTCTAACTTCAATATATATATATAAAAGAAACTCTCAAAAACAAAAAGGAAAGAATCATTGCAATACTAGAAGAGAAACAAAATACAAAAACAAAAGCCAAACGAATCGAAACATAATAAGAAGACAAAATAAAAAGCAAGTGAAAGAAAACCAACATGTGAAAAAAGAAAAAGAGAGAATCTTGCCAACAATCCTGCCAAAGAATCACAACAAAAGGAAATTGTCAAAAATTAACAACAATTACCTGTTCAATTTTTGTTCAAATTAGCAATATCCTGAAAGAAAAACAGTTGAAAAAGAGCTCCAATTTGAAATCAATGAATAGTGAAAATATATTATTGATTGTACAATACATACAATAACTTTACCACTGAAATGTAAAAACTTTTGCAATGATTTTTGGCTTTTTCTAAAACACTCACGTGATTGTTATAATCATTTACTATTTCATCTATTTCTTTACTAAGTTGGCAGGTTATGAGTATAGATTTATTTTTTGGTGTTGAAAATTTTGTAAATAATCATAATAAATTTTTTTGCTACACTGATAAAATTACAATAATTTTTTTTTTTTTTACAAATACCATAAAAAAGTAAAATCAATTTCATCTTCAACAAAAAAAATTTAACTAAAATTGCAGTGTTAGCAATTTCATAACCACTCTTTTTTTTTATTCCCAAAGCAAGAAATACAATTATATAAAAAGAAGACAATATTGAATTACAACATTTAGTACTTAGGAAATTCAATATTATATAAATTTTATACATTTATAACAAATTATAAATTAAATCGATATTTTCTTTTATGTTAACGAAAGAATATAATTAAAAAATATGTCTAACTTCAAGATAGTGCCAAGAGAGAGAGAGAGAGAGAGAGAGCAGACTCTCAAAAAAGAATCACTATAATACCAAAAACAAAAGCCAGATGAATGAACAAACATAATAAACATAATACAAAGAGGAAGAAAAATAAGTTGTGAAAAAGAATAGTAACCTGGGAAAAAAAGAAAGAATCCTGCCTAAGAATCCAAACAAAATACATGCCAAAAT
Source organism: Olea europaea var. sylvestris (assembly GCF_002742605.1). NCBI lineage: Eukaryota > Viridiplantae > Streptophyta > Magnoliopsida > Lamiales > Oleaceae > Olea > Olea europaea. Next base: position 178,701 of record NW_019231018.1, read on the forward strand.
CAAAATGACAGAAATGTATCACTTTTTATTCTTTCACTATTTCATTTAATCCCTTTCATCTCTCAACTTATGGAACAAATTTCACCTCTTCCATCTTTCATCTCAAGTTAGCACAACCACAAACCAAATCTAAAAAAAGAAGGTAATTTTATTTAATTTAAGTTTTACTTAGGTTGGAAGTTTGATGCTTATCTATTAATAAAAATATCTCTATTTACCTAAATTATATTTGTTATATTTGATATCTTCATATTGAAAACTTGAATGTATTAATCATTTGATGATTTTTCGAGATTTGAAACTTCCAATTCTACATATTTAACATTTTCCAATGTATATATAATCAGTTGATATAATAATATTATGATTAATGAAAATTTTGTTTGTAATTTTCTTTTATCCAATTTCATCAACTACACGTTATTTGCTATACTATAGACATTGCCTCCTGGGAAAAATCAGTGAAGAAAGTAGGTTTATAAGAGAAAAATATACCAGAAAAAATACAGATTTCTTTGACAATGCATTTACAAAATCACAAGTTTTTTTCTCGTGCTTGTGACCTGTTCAATTTTGAAGTAATTATTTCACTCAACCTAAAATTGTGTTGTTACTGCTAAATTTATGTTTTTCCATCACTAATCATTATCATGTCAGGTATGGATGTACTACACCGTTTCTTTCGAATTGTTGACATTTCTTTAAACCATAACATTCGACTGGTAAGTCTTATGATAATGCTTATACTTTCTTAAAACTAATAAAATCATATATTAGCTAAAAATACTTTTATTTTTCATTGTATAGTTGCTTCCAAGATCTTTTGTCGAATCAGGACATGAACTTGGCAACAAAATACGTCTAATTGGATACGATGGTATAATTGCTACCATACAACTAGAAAGAGTTCATAATGACATTTGTCTAGCTAGTAGATGGGAACAATTCTTCGACCATCACAATTTACAAGATGGTTATGTTATTGTGTTCGAATATATTGGAAATGCTACCTTCAATGTTTCAATATTTGACGATTCACAGTTGGAAATAACTTATGATACATACCACTCCGACACCGAAGTTATTGAAGAAGAGACATTCCATATAGGAAATCCTGACTTTAGGCTAACATTCAACGTAGTGACAGTCGCAAAATTGTATGTTTTCTTTTACTCATGTTTCCACAATTTTTAATTCCTTTTTTTTTTCTTTTGCTCATTTTTATTTTTATTTTTAGTATTTGCCTTCAAATTCAATGGAGAACATCTTCCTAAATTTATACGAAGTGTTCGAATCCATAACTTTTCGCATCGCAACTAGACTATTTCTATGAGTTTGACAACAAATTGTGACATATGATGTTTCACCACGGTTGGTCACAATACGTCAGAGAGAAACAACTTCAAATAGGTGACACATACGTGTTTGAGTTACTATAACGAACTCCCAATGTTCATGGTACGCAAAGTATGCGATGATAGATCAATTACTTCTCTGTAAATTAATTTACTGTTATTTTGTAATAAACTTTGTGGCTGAATCTTTAAACACTGTCAAATATTGAATGTCAACAATACAAGCAAAATAGTTTGTGTAACCTTATATATTTCTTATTCAAGCATATTTTTTCTTTATGTGACAAAATACTGTTATACAATTATAAAAACTAGAAGTAATTTGCAATTATTTTCAAAATCATGGAAACATTTTAAGATATTGCTTCAAAAACATTCAAAAAACTAAAATTCATACGTTAATATAAATACAATAAATACAAAATTTATGCAACGCACATGACAGCAACTAGTAGTGTAGAATATTTTGTTTTGTTCCTTTACTAATACACCCTTATTTAATTTGCATAGTTACAATAAATTTTTCCCGCTTAATTTGTCTACTTCTTGAAATTATCTAAATATATACACATTTTCAATAATTTACCTACTTCTTCAAATCAATTTTCAAATTCTTTACTGACTTCAACAATAATTTACTACTAGTTGTTGAAAATTAAATAGGGATAAACCAGAAAATTTCTTGGCAAAAATTACTTTTTCAATAACATTAAATAATATTTTTTAATCCGTGTGAAAATAATACAAATTCATATAAATGAGACGGAATGAGTATTTAATTTAGGGTTATATTTGTAAATTAGTGACTATTTATTAAAAAAAAAAGTGTTTTAGATGGAAGTGTATTTATAATATGGTTTGAAAAATAAAGTGTGGAGATAATATAATTATTCTTTAAAGTTTTACGTATTAATATCTAAATCATACTCCTTTAATTTCATTTATATAGGCTGATTTTCTTTATTTTTTGTTTTTGTCTTAATTATATAGTTATATTCTTTTATTGAGAATATTTTATTTTGTTTATTTACTAACATATTTTTATTTAATTTGTCTAATTAGAACTAGTTTTCTCCGCTTAATTTTGAAATTGTACAAATATAAATAAAGATAAATTAGAAAATATTTTAACAAAAATTATTTTTTCAATAACATGAAATAAAATTTTTTAATTTGTGTAAAAAAACAAAATCAACTTATATAAATGGAATTGAGGGAATACCATTGTTAGCTTTTGAAGGTTGAAGTTATCCATTCAGCAGACCATAAAACAAACAGCGACACGTGCGTACCAATACCATGTCCCCAAAGATAAACATTGCAGATTTAGGGGATTAAGCTTTCAAATTAAATACGATAAATACAAACTAAAATCATATTGAAGCTACCAGAAATAATAGACAACTTTGGCTTCAACAAGCTTCCAAACGCTATCGTACAACAGCAGTTACCATACCCAGAAAAATGAGACTCAAATCTCTCACGATTCTCCTCATAATCCTCCCAATTCTGATGGATTCCATCCAACTCTCCACCGCGTTGGGTGGCAGGACGGGCGGCCTTGCTGGCGGTTGGCGTCCAATCGAGAACCTTAATGATCTGAAGGTGCAAAAAATCGCGAAATACGCGGTGCAGGAGCATAACAAGCAGGCCAAATCAAAATTGCAATTTCTACGTGTGGTCAAGGGAGAAACCCAAGTTGTTGCTGGTACCAATTACAAGCTGGTTATCTCTGCCAAGGATGGGGCGGTGCCGCACAATTATGAGGCGGTTGTTTGGGAGAAGCCATGGGAGAAATTCAGGAAACTCACTTCCTTCGAAGAATTGAAAGGTTAATTAATTAATTAATTAATTTAAAATAATGGCTATGTGTAAGGATCTTATGTAATGCTTTATGGCAGTAAGTTTCAATTATAATTTTGATCTACCGATGATTAATGTGATGTGTAATTGGATTTGTGGATCTCTTAATGCATTAAAAGGAGTTTTTAAAATCATCAATTAACAGTCATCAGTAGTATAATCATTGAAGTTCCATGGTTTTTCTTTGTTCTTGATACGAGTTCTTCTTTCGTATTTCGATATTTGTTCTTCAATTTGGTGTTCGTGGTTTCCGTATCCGATTCTGTAGAGAATACCAAACAAGTATTATTGGTCATGTGTTAATCTGGAAAAGTAGTAGAAAAAACTGCTTGCTATTCAAATAAATTTTCTTATAACCATATCTGCACTTTCCACGTTGTATTGGACAAACCTTTTGTTCTACTCAATAATAATCTCACATTTATATTTTCGGGAGTGTTTCTCCTATTGATAAATTTGAAACTTCTATTTAACAAATAATTGTGATTTTTCATTTTAAGTCAATCCAATGATTAATATAAAGTTCATGAATATCATCAGATCACTTGAGATTCATAAGATATTGAACATTGAATTGACTTAAATTAAATATGATGATTATTTGTCAAAATAAATATGTCATAATTTATGAGGAGGAACGCTTCTGTTATATATTATTTCTAAACTGTAATTCAATACAGAAAAAACTATTAAAATAAGGCATAAAAATTTTATTTTTTTCACAAAACTTGATCAAAAATCTTTATCGAATAATTATTATCATGTTATAACATAAACACAAAGTATTCCAAAGAAACTTTAATATTGAATTCTTATCCAAATAGCAAGAGCTTCAATTAGGCTCGTGAGCAGTTTGATTTGGATTAGTTTTAACTTCAATTTGAAATCAAAATTAAATTAGTCGATTTTGGTGAATTTCAATTCAAGCCAACCCACTCTAACTCTTAAACCGAATCAAATCAAGTCAAATCAATTTGGTTTCGTTTGATTTAGTTCAATTAGTCGGTTTAGACTTTTAGTTCAAATTGAATTTTAAAAAAATAAAATTGTTCGAGTTTTGTTTTCACTTAAATTATAAGAACTAAAATAATTAAATAATTTTATATTATACAAACTATTAACTAACAACTAAAATCAGGATAATAGATGTGGATGAACAAAAAATTTAAGATTTTTTTATACATTATGTAGCATGACTGTCCGATTAAAGAAAAATACTAAAAATCACGACTGAATCAATCTATCATGTTTTTGTTTAAAAGAAAATCAAACAAAACCAATTATTTGCGTCAAACCGATCCGAACCGGCCCGAGTCAGTTCAGTTTGATTGGTTTGATTGGTTTTTCGATTTTTTTGCTTAAGCCTGACTTCAATCTCGTTATGGAATATTAAATCTTTAGCCCTTGTTTGATCCTCATTATTTTCAAAATATATTTTTCACTCTTTTTTTTTTCAACCACCATTTTTAAATAAAATAATATTACCCACAAATGACAAACTCAAAATTTTTTCTTGATTTTTAAATACATATTCTACATTAATCAACTATTCAAAAATATATTTTACACAAAAAGTTGGGCTCAAATAGGCATTTAATCTTCGAACTTTCAATCGTCATATCATTTTTGATATTCTTCCAGCGTATAAACTATGGTTTGGAGCATGAGCGCCTTGAGAACTTCAAGATTATGGAAAGATCAAGTAATTGTTTGGTAGGAATTTTGATAATGATTTTTTGATGTTAGAGATAAAGTAGGTCTACCTGTGAGATAAGAATTCAAAAATGACGATGAAAATAGTGAAAGAACGGTCCAAAAATTAATTTTAATTGACATAAAATTTGTACCAAACAAGCTCTAAAAAGAGAGAACTTTTTTTCTTTTTTCTTTTTTTCTTTCTCTCTCTCTCTCTCTATGTGGGATGTTCAAAGCAGAAATTTATTTTTGGGCCCCTCTAATTACAGGATCAGGTCTGGTTCCTTGGGTCCAATCAATCTTTACTTTTATTTTGTTCTTTTTATACATGCAGTCTCTGAACTTTTATAAATAAAGCAATTAAGTCCAAAACTTTTATTTATTGCAGCTATGAAAGGGACTGATCAAACTTATATAATTCTTGCTACAATAATTATACCCACTCAAGACAATCTAAGCTTCTGTTTGGTGCCCATTATTTGAGATTATAATTTTTGGAATAGTGTTTTTTTAAGAATGTATAGTTAAAAAAGAAGACAAAGATTTGAATTTACGTGTTATGTTATTTTATTAAAAAATGTGTAATTAATAAGAAGAGAAAGAAAAATAAATTATAATTTTAATAGCGGCCAAACGGAGGCTAAAACTACCTATTATTATTAGCTTTTGCTTATTTGCTATGGTTAAGAAACTAAACTAATAATTTATATATAAAAAAAAAAAAAAAAACCTTACAAAAGCAATATAAATTAAATTTTTTGCTTATAGATCATCTTGACTTGTCAATATTCAAATTCGTGCCATTCTGCAAAAAAATTCATTACCAAGGAGCAATGATTACATTTTAACTGTCCAAAAAGTCAAATTAGCTATCAAAAGTAATCACTGTCTTTCAATTCTTGACTTCACTGCCTCTATTATTGTTGAGAATAATGCATCCGATATAGGATATGTATAAATACATATATGTGTGTGTTTTTGTGTGTGTATATATCATTTAGTCCTACTTAGTTTCGTGTTTGCCAGTCACATTTTCTTAAACAATTTCTTTGTGACATAATCACAAATTAATTATTCGAACTGCTCAAATATTAAACCTAGATTTAAACTTTTTTTTTTATTTTTTTTATTTTTTTTATTTTTTTATAGAAAACAACAAAATGGAATGGACTTGTTAAACCATCAAACAAGGTGATGGTTTTCGAAAGTAAATACATGCTCGGTACTTGGATTCTTATCAATTTCTAGCATATTGATATGATGATCACTCATTGACATAATAAAGAATCTCAATTTCATAAATAACAATCACTATCCCATAATTGATTTAAGTGATCTGTAAGACAGTCACATGTTATTACTTTATTTTGCACAATCCACTATAACTAATTAATACTTTATTTGGTTCACTCCAATACACTTCTAACTTCTAAGTGTATTACGATCGTTTCTCTCAAATGGACAATTGTCAAATGTAAAACACACCATGCCCTTCAATTGGTAGAATAACTGACTCTTCGTTTTAAATATAGTGCCAAAGCTGGTATAGGACAAAATACTTCTTGATCGAAAAATTAGTTATCTTCCGAACTTCTACATAACTTATATGATAAAAAAAGAAATTGATGGCACTTAATTACTTACATAAATATGCAACTAGTAATTAACTCTAAATTAAGTAAAGCATTTATTAATTAATAGACAAATTAAGAATGTCATAAATCACAATTATATGCTAATACTATTGGCCACCTATCACGATTCCCAACAAATACATAAGGGCCGAAGTTTGAAGAAGCGGAAATTGGAATGAATTAAGCCAAAGTGATCGAAAATGGGTGACAGAAGTCATGACAGCCTCTCACATTTGTGGGATCCTCATGAATAAAAGATACAATAGAAGTGGGCCTAGCCCTCGACTACGAGTATTCGGTCAACCTCCTTGTCGGTGTAACAAAATCCAATTAGAATTTGATGGTATCATAATGTCGATCATTTTCAAACGCCAACTCCGATTGGCAGTATGTTATTAACTTTACGCCCCAGAGGCATCATTTGCTGCTCAAACTAAATAGGGAACTAGTGAGGTGCTGATCAAATTCAATCTTTTCTTTTACCGTAGGTGAAGATCTACAAAAAGTTGTAGTTACTTTTCCCCTCAAAAGAAATTTCAAAGCATATTAGGGGAAAAAAAAAATGCACTTGCATGTTACTTTTGCCTGTCCAAAACGTGGTTCTCCACCAAAGACGCACAAAACCAACTAGAATTTGCAAGTGGTACAGGAGGATGTATCTAGAAAAGGTGTGGTCCGTGGATGTATTAATGGTTGGGCAAGACATGTGAATTTGCTCTGGCATGCACCTCCTGTTTCACTATAAAGTTTGTAATAAATTAATAATGGTGTGGTTTGCAGGCTATTACATTAATTCGAGAGTTTACTCAATGCGCACCCGAAGGATAGCGATTGTGGGTTCCCCCATCATAAAAAAAAAATGTTCGTAATAATGTAATTAAGATATCATTTTTATCCTCAAGAAGTTTGTAAGTGGTTATTCTTCTTGTCACGAAATAAGATTTTAAAGTCGGCAAGAAAATCCATATCCATTATGATATGATTGACTAAGTAATGAAAAACTGGGATATAAAAAATTGACTTCAACAATGATGCAATTGTGTAGGCATGGATAATGGTGTAATCAATTACTCGAAAAAACGAAAAATAATCAATGTTGACGTATCTTTTTCAAATAATTTATTTTTATTTGGATGATGCTATATAAAATTATACATAAGCTACTATAGTTCTAAATTTTCAAAATTTATTTGGAAATGAGATCTAGGAGTATTTACACGCATTCACTTCTTAATGAAACGATAATCAATTAAATTCAGAGTTTTCAAATAAGCAGCTTATTTATATTTTAAAAATAAAAATCCAATGCGAACTATTGGAGCACTTAACAAAGTCATGTTATTTTTGGAGTATTGATTTTTCCTTCAAACAATCTAAAAATATTTGTACTTTCCAAAACGGCATTGAACAAGTATAAAGCCGAGACAACATGATCAATATAATCAAGCCAAAACTATATGATCAACATAATCAAACGCTAAGTAATCATAAACAAAATTATAATTTAAGCCTATCGATTTCACAATTTGATTTATGATGAATTTACTCATTTCTATGATGCTTAAAAACACTAAACAATTGTCTTTCAAGATAGAATGAATTCCATTTTGATTGAAGTAGCATGACAATCAGTAAAAGTTCCAACGAACACAATATATTATTTTTTTTACAAGAAAAAACAGAAACAAAATATAGAGATGAGAGATTCACAAAAGGAATAATTGCATTTTGAAATTTTGTGTAATTCTTTTGACAGAAAAAGAAAAACGTGTGTTACACGTTTTCTACAACGTAAATATACCGCAAGTATACAATGTCAAGTTTTGTAATATAGGATAAAGTAAGGATGTCGAACCCACAAAGGTAGAAATTAAATTTCTACTGAGTAATATAATTATTTTAGCTTTTATTTTATCTAGAAGATCAAATTTTAGAATCAATGTTTTTATGATAATCTAAAAAAAATGGATGTGATGAGAATTTCAACTAAATTACGCTAGCTATACGAGAGTGGGCCTAGGGAGTGATTTCACCGCACAATCAACAATATTTCTCAATTTATAAAATTAATTCACTAAATTTTCCTCTCTCAAGTGCCTAAATTTAAGGCATTAAATTCATTCAATTATTGATTAGGTAATTGAAAGCAATGTACAATAATCAACACAAATAAACTTTTGGAAAATTGAGAGAAATACTTAGATTAAAATCCAAAAATGTCTCAACTTACGGCTATGTCAAACCCTTGATTAAAAATTTAGAACATGATCAATGTAATACATATAATCAAATTCAATATCCAAAACATGGAGACGACAAGAAATAAAAATTGGTTTAGCGCTGGAATTCTTCTTCTTGTAGTTGCCTCCTTTTTCTCTAGATTAATCTTCCACTTCTCGCCTTTTTTGTGTTGGAAAAATCCCCTCAATAGTGCTTATGAAATTGTATTTATGGGCTCTTTTTTGTTCCCTTCGACTTTGACTGCAATTGGGCTTTTAATTGAAGTAAAAAATTCCGCCAGCCCCTCAGGGTATAGCCTAGTGGTGTAAAAGATAGGAGTGAAGTTATCTCACGCCTTGCTGGCAGCCGCAGTGTGG
>NW_019231018.1:206339-211322 GCF_002742605.1 Olea europaea var. sylvestris
CAATATATTATTTTTTTTACAAGAAAAAACAGAAACAAAATATAGAGATGAGAGATTCACAAAAGGAATAATTGCATTTTGAAATTTTGTGTAATTCTTTTGACAGAAAAAGAAAAACGTGTGTTACACGTTTTCTACAACGTAAATATACCGCAAGTATACAATGTCAAGTTTTGTAATATAGGATAAAGTAAGGATGTCGAACCCACAAAGGTAGAAATTAAATTTCTACTGAGTAATATAATTATTTTAGCTTTTATTTTATCTAGAAGATCAAATTTTAGAATCAATGTTTTTATGATAATCTAAAAAAAATGGATGTGATGAGAATTTCAACTAAATTACGCTAGCTATACGAGAGTGGGCCTAGGGAGTGATTTCACCGCACAATCAACAATATTTCTCAATTTATAAAATTAATTCACTAAATTTTCCTCTCTCAAGTGCCTAAATTTAAGGCATTAAATTCATTCAATTATTGATTAGGTAATTGAAAGCAATGTACAATAATCAACACTAAACTTTTGGAAAATTGAGAGAAATACTTAGATTAAAATCCAAAAATGTCTCAACTTACGGCTATGTCAAACCCTTGATTAAAAATTTAGAACATGATCAATGTAATACATATAATCAAATTCAATATCCAAAACATGGAGACGACAAGAAATAAAAATTGGTTTAGCGCTGGAATTCTTCTTCTTGTAGTTGCCTCCTTTTTCTCTAGATTAATCTTCCACTTCTCGCCTTTTTTGTGTTGGAAAAATCCCCTCAATAGTGCTTATGAAATTGTATTTATGGGCTCTTTTTTGTTCCCTTCGACTTTGACTGCAATTGGGCTTTTAATTGAAGTAAAAAATTCCGCCAGCCCCTCAGGGTATAGCCTAGTGGTGTAAAAGATAGGAGTGAAGTTATCTCACGCCTTGCTGGCAGCCGCAGTGTGGAGGTTCGATTCCTGAAACATGGAATTAGATTCCTTGTAGGCGCAGTATACATGCAACTCTTGTTTTCTGGTCTGTTGGGGCACATCCCACGATTTACCTCCCTCACAAAGTTTTAGGGGCGGGACGATGGGGACCCTCAAAGTTAGAGTTCAACCTTTTTTTAAAAAATTCCACAAACCCTATTTACAGTACAGTGCCTAGGCGCTGGAAATGTGGCAACTAGGCATTGCTTTATGAGTCGGCCTAGCGTCTAGGCGCTATAGGTTTGTGCCTAGGGCCAGATCTCTGTTTCTTCCTTGTTTGTGGCGCCTAAGCACCCACTTTCTGTCCTTTTTTTCTTTTCTTCTTGATTGAGCTAGTTTTTTGTCATCTTCCATAATCAAATATATGTTTCTTCCGGTCCACTCACCTCCATATAACTTTGGCTCCTTTCCACACTTCGAACTCTTCATATTCACCAAATTGTTTAACCCTTAAAACAACATGAGCACTCACATCAAAACGTCCTAAATTTCTCAAAGACAACCAAAATTTCAAGCTCAAGTGGAATTAAAACAATGAATGAAACTTACTCATCAACGTGCTATTTATAGATTATTTGTGGTAATTTCGAACAATATATAAGTCTCTTCAGAACAACGGTAACTATTCAAAAAGTCTTCAAACTAGTAGAGATATCCATTCAAATTGAAAATAGGTGTTTGTTATGGTCGGTTACGCTGAGAAAATTTCCGTGAAAATAACCAAAGGTTCTAATTTAAAAGATCATTATCAGACCGTGCCGTGTCGATAGCACTCGACCTGTGTGGTTCAAACTATTGATATCGAAGTCCTTACTCTTTCTACAAAATTGTGTGCCATTTGTAAGGTCCAAACATAGATCAAACTTTCACCTTATAAATCAAACATATTTTTCCAAGAATTCATACGTGGAACAAATGTTTATCGATTTTAATCAAATTATTCCCCAAAATTGAGCTTAAAGTAGCTCACTCGAATCATTTTTCCAGCAAGTCCTAATGAACTTCATGTATAAATTCATTAGGAAATTCAAGAAAAGCAAAATTCACCGAGAGCAATTTGAACAAGGAAACAATTTCAAGCAAAAGTAACAAAAAGTTAAAATAATTTTGCAAGTGATCCATCATCTTTTTATACTTTTGAACTATACATTCTTCAAAAAATTATTTTTCACAAATTATATTTTCAAAAATCTTTAGAAATATGGACTTTAAAAGCAAACTTATATTTTATTTTTTGTATAAGCAAAAAGTAAATATATTCAATATTGAGAGTGGTCGGCCAGATGGCTTTACATTCGTTCGCCAAGTGGAAATTTAAAAGCTTGCTTTCAATAAATAATTTATTTATTTGACGAAAATAAGAAATATCGAAATTACAAAGTAGAGATAAAATTTAGAGAAATGCTACGTGTACCCACAGTATTACACCCCTCACATGGAGGAAGCCTAGGGTTGGCAACTATTCTGTTTGGGGTCGATTCTGTCAAAACCATCACTGAATCACTAATTTTTTTTGTCATATCATAACAGTACCATAACCACGTAAGTCGGTTTCGGTTATATTCGTATCTTGGTTTAGCTCGATTCGGAGCGATTAATAACCATGGAAATAAATTATTTTTCATAGGTCCAATCGTCAAATTGAAAAAAATAATTTATGAAAAAAAGTCACACATGATGGTTATCAACTGATAGTCGAGTGAATTATATTAGAGTACTTCAAACAATTTGCGTTGTTGATCACTTACCAGATTAAAATTGTACAAAGGGCAGATAGAGGGTACATTGTAAGAAGGCGGCGATTTATGGTACCAAGGGTGATGTCTAGGTTATTGATGACAAAATCAAAAAAAGCGAACACTGTGTATATTTAATTTCAAGTCAATCCAGATATATAAAACTAAGCAAATGATCAAATTTACCATAAGAGAATAAGTTTTTTGAAATTGAAATTATTGATTGGGATCGCTTCAAGAGCGATTGAGTTAATAACCATCATGTATGACTGCAAAAAGGAAGAAAAAAGGCCCTTGTAGAGTTTGTAAAATTAGATATATATTTTTATACATGTTTTGCCTTGGATTACTATTTAGATGGAAAAAAATAAATTTAGCGGGCAATCGGTTTGGCTCGAGACGATGACATAAATTTCATACCCGCACTGTCTCGAATCGATTCATTAAAATCAAATACCATATCCGTCCTATTACACTATCGGTTCATTTTTTTCGCTCCAATAGGTTGGATTAACCGTAATTTTCGATTTTAACGGTTCAAATTATCATTCCTACCCACTTATAACAAAATATTCGTGGATTCCAATGGAAAATCGAAATGTAACCCATTATATACACAATGTACATGTAGCATTTCCCTAAAATTTAGCTCCCATCTGCTCTGTTCCATCCGTTTCATACTCCATTACGAACACACGATAAATTGCACAAATCAGGGACTGACCCACTACCTGAGTTCACCTATATAAATTAGTATTCGAATCGTCCTAGGCAGCAACCGCAGAATTCTGGTAAAATTTGCACCAATTTGAAAGCCTAAGTTACAGAGTAGAAGTGAATTAGTTATAGTGATCTTTGAAGTTGGTAGGGGGAGGAAAAAGTTAGGAAAAATAGGAGGGTGTTTGTCAACCGGCGGCCAGCCGGCGGCGCAGGCTGCCTCGGCGTCGCAGGCGGTGGTCAGGAGGCTCCCGCTGCCGGAAAACACTGACGGTGGTAGTGACAACGCCAAGATGAAGGCGCTATTCAAGCCGAAGCCCAAGACCCCCGCTGACCTGGTTCGCCAGACACGTGATCTCCTTATCTTGGCCGATCGCGGGACGGATACTAAAGAAAGCAAGCGCGAAGAGAAGGTTCTCGATTCGATTAATTCTTGTTTTCTTGCCCGCATTATTCGTTTTCATTGATCTAGTTTTCATCTACACATCATGAAAAAGTTTGAATCTGAATCAAGTGGATGCTTTCTAGGTGTCATGCTGCGTTGTTTTCTGTGCTCTTTTCTCCTATGAATGCAAAAAAATATAGCCTATATTCTACTGAGATCTTGTGTATTCATGATACGAATTTATCTTGTTAAACGGAGTGAGAAGTTTTATTGGCTTTAATATCATTAGGATAAGGAAAATATAACCGTCCAATGTGCTATGAAGTTTAACTTTGCACTGTTTGATGCATATTGCCATGCCAAGTGGAAATATATTAGCATATTAAGACCGCTAATTTTAGCTCTTACGTTGCTCAATCAGTCTTATACCTTTTTATCTCTTCAGATGATGGAGTTGAGCAAACACATCCGAGATCTGAAGTCAATACTTTACGGCGACAGTGAATCTGAGCCCGTCTCAGAAGCTTGCACACAGTTGACTCAGGAGTTTTTCAGAGAGAACACTCTACGCCTCCTAATTACATGTCTGCCCAAGTTAAATCTAGAAGTAACGTTCTATGATTTCTGAACTGAGCACAAAGACTTAGTAGAATACTACGAAGCTATAGTTTCTATTAATTTTTTGACTGACTGATGAGAGTGATTTAATGGCCATTCTTATTCTTAGTGTGTATGTTGTTCAAGTTACATTCACAATATGTAGTTGCTTTATTGTGATGACTGATAAGGATAATTGTGATGACTAATAAAAGATATACTTATGCAGACCCGCAAAGATGCTACTCAGGTTGTTGCAAATCTGCAGAGGCAACAGGTTCAGTCACGACTGATCGCTTGTGATTACTTGGAAAAGAACATTGATCTAATGGATACCTTGATAGCAGGGTAAGCAGGCATGTCAAGATGTCTTTCTTGGCTGTGAATTGTTGAATTAACTTTCTCTATATTACATATCTTTGGGAACTTGGAGAATAGGAAAATCAATTCATTCCCATAGTAGATTAGAAGGACATTAGCAGAAAAATATTCTGTTTGCATTTTCTTTTCTTCATTGGAGACAGGGTGTAGAGACTGGAATACTTCTATGTTGTTCACCCCCCCCCCCCCCCCCCCCCACA
>NW_019231018.1:211342-215548 GCF_002742605.1 Olea europaea var. sylvestris
CCCCCCCCCCCCCCCCCCCCCCAAAACACACTTGCATTATTTCTCTTCTCCCACCTCTCCTTTATGTGAGCAGTTTACTTTGTAGAATTCACGATAGTTGGTCAAAAGAACAAGAAGCTAAGCCTTTCCCAATCAACTTGGAGTCTACATCAATCATGTTTTTGCAATTCTATTTGATATAGGATCTAGACCTATTGAAAGGTTAAATCAAAAGAAATTCTTTGCAACTACAAGAAACCATGTTAATTTGTCCACCTGTCCATGTGCTGGGATTGCATTGCTACTGTGAACATGAGAGGTGCTGTAGCACCAGTTTAAAAAAAAAAATCTCCACTAATGGTTGGAAACTATTAGCTCTACATTAATTTGAACTGCTTGTGTGAGGGAACAAATCTACAACTTTACTCTTTTCCACCAATTCTCTTAGCCTCTGTTTTTCTACATGCCTTCTTCACGATGAGATGAAACTTTGCTTGTTGGCAAATGCAAATACAAGTTCCCTACTACAAACTTCCCTGAAAACTATAAATCTGAGGCTATCCTATATCAGTGATTGTAACTGGATATTTTTATATATCTATAGAATATTCGAGGGTCCTGAGCTTTTCACTTCCATTAACTTTCTCTCTCTTTTGACGTCAAATTGAGAAATTTTGGGGTATAATATGTTATTTATTTATAGAATCTTGAAAAAAAAGACTGACTCAAAAATAATATTTCCTTCAAATTTTATTATTTGAATTTTTTAACCAATAAGATATGAAATAAATGCATAAAAAATATGAATATGGGGAACCATTTTTTTGTGAACGTCAAAAGTTGTGACTAGTTGATGGTTGAAGAGAGAGATAATAGTATTATTTCGTTGCTTTCTTTCCTGGTATCGTCCTTGGTGAAAGTTTTCTTTTAAGAAGCTACATTTCTGTCTCTGATTTGAGTATGGCCAACTAGGCTGCAGTTATTTTTTATTTTATTTATTTTTTTCTTCCCTCTTTCTGATATTGCTTGAAACCCTATTTTCTTCCACTGGCGTTTGACGTCAATATTACTTTGCTGCTGGATCATGTAGTTATGAGAATACAGATTTGGCATTACATTATGGTGCAATGTTGAGGGAGTGCATTCGCCACCAAACTGTTGCTAGGTGAGTAAATACTCATTTTTTATGCTCCTTCACATATTTGTTTATAGTATGTTATAAAAAATTAACTAGAAGTAACTTTCAAATTATTTGGAGTCCCATCTGAGTTAATTGAAATATCAGTCATCTGAGAACACTGCCACAGTAAGTTATATTTTTGGAAATTATATAAAGAATGGTAATAGTCCATTTTTATTTATATTTTATATCTAACTAACAAGAAGAAATTTTTGAATTATCTCACTTGAGATCATCAATGTTGGTTGCTGGTGACGAATAAAATGTTGGGTCCTCACCTCCCCCTAGTTTCAATAACTGCTCAAGGTGGACTATTATGGTCTTATTTCTTTTAAATGAGCTTCTTTAAACTTCATGTCCTTGCCTTTTCCTCATGTTATTTGTCTATTAAACATGAAATTGAGTTACCATGAAAAATAAATACGATATGAAATGCAAACTGTGTTCTATATTTGATTGTCTCATTGTTGACCTATGGTTGACTTTAATTGTATAATTTTGATCATAACAAAAAAGTTAATTTTGTTTATCAACAATTGAATTTAAGTGATCATAGTCTTCAAATCATTCAACGATAAATTGATCGATTGTCATCAAAAGTTCATAATCAAAGACTATTACTATAAATCGGACTCAAGATTACGATCAAAGTCAAGTATTCAAGACAAATCCTTCAAGATAAGTGCTTGAAAGTCAAACATCTAAGAAAGATCAATGCAAGAGCCGAAGAGACAAACTTCAAAAATAGACCAAAGACTAGAGTTTTTAGTTCAAATGTAAAGGTGCTAATACTTTGATCTTTAGCAATGTACTAAAAGCTATTTTGATTATCATTTGCATAAAATATATTGGTTAAAAGTAAGATTGATTTTCAAAACTGATATTTGAACGTAGATCATATCTTTAAAATATCACTTATCTTGAAAAACTAGTTAAAAACGCTTTCAAAAGTCTACATTTTTTCAAAACATTCGAATCAGATCAAACGGGGCCAAAAGGATTGGAGATTGAGTGGACGACTTTTGACCGGCCGGACCATCCGATCGACTAGCGATCCCAACAGTAAAAATTTTGACTGTTTTGACTTCTGAATTTTTGTCCAACAACTATATTTTGATCATCTAACCTTGTGGCAATCGATCGGAGCCTCATTCGAACTCGCAGAAAATTTTGCGAATTTTTCTCCGTAAAAAATTCTCTTTTGCATTCAATGCTAAGTTTTTCTAGTTCATTAAAGAGAAATTTTTTGAGAAAATCCTTAAACTTACATTGCATTTATTTCTTCTTCATCTTCATATTGAAAACCTTTGATTAATTGAACCAAATTTTTAATTATTATATTCATGAAAATTTCTCACATAACCCTTGAGCTATTATTCATTACTATTCATTGAATTGTTAGTTTCTTTTAGTACTTAATTCATTTGTATCATTTATTAAGAGAAGTTTGATTGTAAAATCATTTCTTTGGTATTATGGGTCATATTGAGGTCTCTTGAAAGCTTCAATATCATCGG
Source organism: Olea europaea var. sylvestris (assembly GCF_002742605.1). NCBI lineage: Eukaryota > Viridiplantae > Streptophyta > Magnoliopsida > Lamiales > Oleaceae > Olea > Olea europaea. Next base: position 214,019 of record NW_019231018.1, read on the forward strand.
TCATGTTAAGGTCCCTTTAAAGCTTAAAAATTGTATAAGAATTGATGTTCCTTGTTTGTAAGTCACCGAAAATGTCATTGAGGGTTGTGATTGCATCATATCCCGTTAGTGTAATGGTACAATTTGATGCTTAACTATTTTAATTTTAAAATGTGGTTTGCTTTGACAGGTATGTTTTGGAATCAGAGCACATGAAGAAATTTTTTGATTACATACAACTTCCAAATTTTGATATTGCTTCTGATGCTGTAGCCACTTTCAAGGTTAAGTCCCCTTATTAAAGCATTGAATTTCATATATGAACTTCTCTTTTTTGAAAAATTTATTGATTGAGATCCACCATTCCTACTTTTCAGATGTAGAAGAAGGGGGGGGGGGATGAGGTGGGGTGTTTCACTCTTTTTGTCTCTTAAGATTCTTGTTACATTTCTCATCTTCAATTTAAGAGTCTCTTCTGGTGACTCCACCTTTATTAGGGAGCTTGACTAATGGCATATATCCACCGGATACGATATAGGTTTTCCAATGCTCTTAAATCGCAAAAACTTACATGCTTTGGTTTTGCGCAATATCTTGTAAAAGTGACCGTCTAGGAAATTTGCGAATCTACCACAATTTGACCATGTATGTTGGGACATCCTAAGTTCTTAAGAAAGAGTATTAAATTTCTTGTACCTCTGTACTCTGCATTATTTGAAGAATGGGTATATTGCTTACGCTAAGTTCTGTTATTTATTTCGCTCATGTATCTGTCTTTTTAATCAATAAAAAGTCACTGTATTGTGAAATTATGAACTTTTAAATCTGCCTTTACTTGTCATAGCTGAGCAAATATAGGATATTGACTCGCAGATATGATGTTCTGCTATTTTCTTTTGCATTATGTTATTTGTCCGGCATTGAGCTGGGAGTACCATAATTCAACTCACATTTTCTTCTGCCTCGTTCCAGGAACTATTGACCAGGCATAAGTCAACAGTAGCTGAATTTCTTTCTAAAAATTACGACTGGGTAGGTGGCTTGTACTTAAGTGAACTGCATCATTGTTGATAATGATCTTCACCCTGTAAACTGTTGTCCACTTTTGTGGTCTTCTTCATTTCGATGTTTTATGCCTATCACTTGGTCACTAGTCACTATTAAATTCTTAGGGCATTTATATAGTTTCTGAGTTCTTTTCATTTAAAGATGTTTACAAATAATTCTGCTGTTCTTGTGACCACTTGGTATTGAAATAATGATGTCGAACTCTATTTATGTGCTTATATGCTAAGTTTTTAATTTAGCATTGGATATTAATAGTTTTTTTCTTGTATTCCTGGCTGAGCTCAACTTTTAACCTTTACCTATGCTTCTGTTGATAGTTCTTTGCAGAGTATAACTCAAAGCTGCTCGAATCCACAAATTATATTACTAGAAGGCAAGCTGTCAAGGCAAGGCATTTTATGCTCTCTTTCGGGAGTGCCATAGCCTTTTTCTTTCCCTCTCCTTGCTAAATGCATAAATGAATTACATTGGCCCATATCCACC
>NW_019231019.1:0-2982 GCF_002742605.1 Olea europaea var. sylvestris
AAAGGGGTGTTTTAATTTATCAATTTTGATTAGATCAAAATAATATTTCACGTCGTTAGGCATCGTGATCGGGAACCTGATGGCTTGTACATAAAAGGAGAATTGGAAGATTGTGATTTGTCAATTAATTAATTTAACAAGCGTTAGATAAATAAATTAATTGTGTTGCTTATTTATAGGCCTGAATTAATTAATTCACGGAAGGATTTCATTAAATGGGTTAATTAAATATTGAACCGGGTTAGGCCAAGGTCAAGTCCGTTTGGGTTTATATAAATATAACTAGAGTTTTCAAAATTTATAGAGATTTCATTATTCTTGCTAACATAAGAAAAATCATAATCCTACAATCTTGTTCTCTGTGTGGATCACCGTTGGAGGCTGAGTAATTGGACATCTGTGAGTGGCGAATCAAGATCATTGGAACAAAAAAGAAAGAAAAAGAAAAAAAGAAGAAGGGTTTGAAGATCTAAAAAATATATGACATTTATCACAATTTCTATCTAAATACAAAGATGAATCCTAGTTAGAATCGAAAATTGTATTAATTTTCGCTACGCATATTAAGTAGATTCCCAACAATTGCTACCATTTCTTGTAACATTTTTCCTTTTCAAAAATGTCGTGTTTTTATTTTCATCCCTCTTTTAGAGTCCATATTACTCTTATCAATTGATATTTTGACTAAATTACTGATCTTACTCATCTCTTTATCTTTATTGCATTTTATTACATTTTCTATGAGATTCGTAAACATGGTCCAACACTAGTGTTGTCAAAGTGGTTTGTGCAAGCACTTGTCACCAGGCCAGCATGAGTACAAATATGTCGCGATTAGTCTCAATCGGTATTTGGTCCACTTTGGATGACCAACCAAAAAGGGTTGTCCATTTATACTGAGGAGGTTGAAAGAAGGGAAAATTTCATAAGTAAGAGATTAAGTACGACACAGTTCAAAAGTAAGAAAACAAATTTCAAATTTCAAAAATCAAATTTTTATTAAAAATTATTTATGATTTAATTAATTAATTATTTTATTAATTAAATATATTTAAGTCACATATTTATATAATTTGGTTGCAAATTAACGATTTAATTCGTTACTTATTATTTCTTGGTCACAAATAAAAAATTTTATGGTCACAATTCAAAAATTTTATAGGTTAGAATTTATTCATCGGTCAAAAATTAAAAAATTTATAAGTCACGATTTATTTATTGATCACAAATTACAAATATTACAAGTCAAAACTTATTATACAGTCACAATTTATCAAATTATTAGTCACAGATGAACAATTTTTTAGGTCACAAATTATTTCTTGGTCACAATATATATTTTTTATGAGTCACATATTATTTATTGGTCATAGATTAACTAATTTAATGGTCATAATCAACTAAATGATTTGTAATCGCCACCAACACTTGTGACCACCATCTTACCACTACTTCCAGCATCACCACCACCATTGTCGTCGACAGAACTACCACCACCATCACTCCCACAGTACGACAATCGCACCAACAGCAACACAGCGGCACACACACCACCACAGTTGCCAAAACCACCATCACTGCCCCAACAGATCCATTGACACCAACATCTGACCATCACTTCCACAACCACCACCATGACCACCATCGTCGCATGCACACAAACACTCCCAACGCCATATTTGCATCTAAATTCTGTCAAATCGACCTTCCTTTGGCAACAAGAGCACCGATTCACCTCTCCCTTCACCGGCACAACCTCCGCCGAATTCGAATCCTTTTTCTTTAAACCCTTCAAACCGACCTTCATCTGGCAACTAGAGCAACGATTCACTTCTCGCTTCACCAGCACAACCTCTGTTGAATTCGAATCCTCTTTCCTCAAACCCTTCCTGATCTCCATGGGTTTCAATTTCCTCTCACACGAAGACCTCGAAGACGAGATGGATCTAAACAATTTTTTAGATCCCGCTACCTTCATGAGCACAGCGGACGCGGAACCTACACAAATCATTGGTCGCAGCAACACCGCATTTAACACACAATGTGATGGTCTACGAGACCGCTGCCGTCGGCAGCGTAAGATAAATAAAGAGAAAGAGGAGAAGCCGGATGTAAAGAGAGAAATGAGGGGGAAATTGATTAGGTTTGGGTTGAAAATTGTATATTTAATATTTAAATATGAAATATCTGAATTGTGAAACGTATGACTTCCAACCTAATTTTAGAATGTTGAATTTTTAAAGTATGGTTATGTGTAATTTTCACTTGATAGAATCCCTCCAAAATACTCACATGGTTGGGCGGTCCATGTGAGTAAAAAATTGCCACAAAATAAATAAATAAATAAATAAAAATCTACACACCCTCCCTTGTATGTGTTCTAGAGGGGTTCTGTCAACCCCTCCTTTACACACAGCCTGCTTCAACCAAAATAGATGTGGCAAGTCAGGCCAAGCCTGCCAAAACTTATGAGCACTAAATTGAAAGAAGAAGAAGATGTAAAATAGAAACAGTAAGCTAATGAGCAATTGAAATGTCCATCGACTTATTTGCATAAAGATTCCATTTGTATGTGGATCTGAACTGGCCTAGAAAATACACAATCTTCCACAACTCAATTACACGTGAAGTTCATGTAAACAAAAGCAAAAACATAAACAAAACGAGCAGTACATTTTTAATGTCTCAATCCTTGTGACTTTCTCAGTGTCATCAGCTCATTAATTTCAAGGTCTTCTTGCTTGTTTCTTGTAGAGTAAGAGCTGCTTAATTGATTTTAACAAGATTTCAGTGAGAGAAGAGAAGAAAAAAATAAGCAACTTCATAAGCCAGAGCATGGCGGAGGGAGACACAAGCATACGGATGAAATTCTCACGTCTTCGGCTTGTAACTCTATTTTTCAAGCCTCTTTTTTTGTTCGAGTAAAAACATACTTAGGAGTTAGGAGCTCTTAGTCACACCATTGTAATGATTTACAAAAAA
>NW_019231020.1:0-2982 GCF_002742605.1 Olea europaea var. sylvestris
GAAAAGGAGTTTTCGACTTATATTGACTTAATAGTGGAGTGAAAGATATGATCGATGATCGAGATTGACACAATTTCATATCTTGTAATTAATTGGATCATATTGACGAAGGGATTATAGTTTCACGGTAAACGAACGAATTTGGTTTTGTTATACCACGTGACATTTCCCGTCACATGTATTGCCCTGACACATTGCTAGACGTCAATTAGGGACGGCGAGTGTGAATTGACGATAAATTAAAATGTCATTTTAATTTATCAATTTTGATTAGATCAAAATAATATTTCACGTCGTTAGGCATCGTGGTCGGGAACCTAATGGGTCACACACAAAAGAGAATTGGAAGATTACAAATTGCCAATTGGTTAATTTAACAATCATTGGATAAATTAATTAATTGGATTTGTTATTTATATTCCCGAATTAATTAATTCACGGGCCGAGTTTAATTAATTAGATTAATTAAATATTGGACCGGACCAGACCGACCCCATTTGGATTTATATAAATATATGGCTAGGGTTTGAGGTCCATTATGGTTTACATTATTCTTGCTGGCACAAGAGAAAACCCTAGAAGCTGCAATCTTATTTTCTGTGTGGATCATCGTTGGGGGCTGGACAATTGGACAGCTGTGGTGGCGAATCAAGAATGATGGAACGAAAAGAAAAGCAAAAGGATTGCAGAATTCTTCAAAAATACAATCCTTATCATAATTTCTATCTAAACACAAAGGCGGTTCTTGGTGGGAATCGAAAATTATTTTAAATTTCGCTGTGCATGTATAAGTAGATTCCCAACATGTATGACCAAAAAAGTTAACCGAATTTCGGGTAGTTCTTAGAAGGTGAAAAAATATATAAAATACGATGTTGAACCACATAAAAAATTGGACTTGGAGGATGTCTACTATTTTTAATTTTTTATGTGGTTCAACAACGTTTTTTATATATTTTTTCACCTTCTAAGAACTACCCTAAATTCGATTAACATTTTTTGGTAGCACTCATGTTCACACTCAATCCGGATGGACACTGTTCATAAACGAGTTTTCATCAAAATATCTTGAGTATATAAAATGCCTTTTGTACATTTTGTAACATCTTTTTATACCTTTCCTAATCTCTCTACAGAGGAAAAATTGCAACTTTGCCAGCACCGTAGGCAGCCATTGACTTTGACATAGACTTTGGTGACGAGGAGGACAAAGAGGAAGACGATGAAAAGGAAGGGTCTATTGTGAGCTAATACCTGGAGTTGGATAAATTTCTGTTTTTAGGTTCTCCATTTTCCTTGTAATTCTACTTTTAAGTTTAACCACATTTTTCTTTACTTAAATTTGGGAGGTTTTGAGTATACATGATTTCTGGGAATCTTATAATCATAAATAGCTAAAATAGTTCTTTCATTTTGGGAATTACATGTTCTTATTTTTAAGGTAACTCTTCTACCCATGTTTTGATTTTTTTCTTTATTTCTTTTCTGATGTGATCCAAGGTAGGCTTACAAGTTTCAAGGAATTAACGCATTTTGATCAGGAGCTAAGGTCAAGAATTGAGCTAAGTTTGTTACTAATTTGGGACAATAAAGCCAATCAATATCATCATCAACCCATAGTAGTTAACTTATTGAAGATTGTGAGCCAAGTGACAAGTCATGTGTTGGGAACGAAGGCCGGAAGCAATTGGAACGAAGTGAAACATGTAGCCAAAAAACGGAGCAAATACCAAGTTGTGCGACCACACAGCATTACAGTCATGCGGCCGCACAACAAGAGGCAGGGATTTGGTTGGCCGAAATCATATGAACCATGCGACCGCACTAGTTTGTGTCATGTGGCTACACTGTTGAAGTCGGAGGATAATTTCTTGCCTTGTGCGCGAGAATCCTATTTTGTTTAGATTTCTTAATTTTGGCAAGTTTCATATTCTAGGAGTTCTAAATCTCGTTTTTTACCTTATTCTAAGGATATTAATTTATTTTAATTAGGTTTTATGTTTCCTAGTATAAATAGGATTATTTCATTGTATTTAAAAAAAAGACTTTGATTATTGAAAATAGAGATTTTTCTCTTGAAGTTTCGCTTCAAACTTTGTTATTAAATGGACGATTCGAGCTTATCAAGAAAGTAATTTCTTGTGGCGTTCACAAATCAAGGGAGATTTCATAAATTGGGTAATCATGTGGTCAAGATATTCATGTAATTATCTTGGTTTCTGGTTTAATAATTTATTGGGTTGAACTTACAATTTCGGATTTTGATTTCTACAATCGTGTAATCAAGAGGTCCTCCATAGCGCTGTTCTTGTTGGGTTGCTTGGTTCACTATTTTGGGGTTAGATCCATAAACCTTGGTCATATTGACATTCTTGGGATTCGATTCAATATCCTGTGAGTTTGATTGCAACCTTGCTGATCGAGTTCGCATCATTTGGTATCAGAGCTTTAGGCACCAAGATCAAGGTTATATCTTTTCCTTTTCTTGTTGAGTCAATTTTCTTTTTTCTTTTTAATTACTCTTGTTGTTCTTGGAGTCAATTATTAATTTCGAATCTTTAATCCAAAAAATCCCAAAAAAAATTTCAAAAGTTGTTTTTGGATTCAATTTGCGTCCAAATCAACTTTTGTTCGTTCCGTTAGCGTCATAGCCGAATTTTCTATCTAGTGAGTAAAAAAAATCAATTTTTTTTATTGTTCACTGTCCGAAAATAATTAAAAAAAAAAGTCAAGGCATTATTTGGGTAAAAAAAAATATTGTTATTGTGTCAAATTCCAATTTAAGAACCAATTTCTTGAGTTCATATTAAAGTTCCAATCAAGGAAGTCCAGTCAGTCAAAAATTCAAGACCACTTCTTGAATTTTCATAATTCATTCCAAAGTTTTTATCCATTCTTCGAGCCTTTAAAAATTCCCAAGTCTCACCCACAACCCAATTGAAAACCAATCAATATGTTTGAAAGATGAGGTGGTGATTTGAG
>NW_019231021.1:0-2982 GCF_002742605.1 Olea europaea var. sylvestris
AACAATTACTTCTAGGAACAATCAATGAACTCAATCAATCAATCAAATCGTGTAGAATTCAATAAACCGGATGTGACTAAATAGTTGAAACAAAGGACTCAAAGAAAACTTTTAAAAACTTGACTTGAATTGAAGGAATGGAATGATTCAATGTGTCCAAATAATTTAGAAACGATATTGAATAATAAAAGTTGATATTTGACGGATAAATAATATTTAACAATTTTTTTTACTGTACGGATGAATAGTAATAATTTTTTTTTTAAGATCCGGAAATCAATAACAAAACCAACAAAGAAGACGAAAACTGATTTAGGCAAAAATTGAGCCCAGAAACGGAATTTGAAGATTTTTTATGAAACTTTTGGATGAAATGATTAAGAAAACCTTCTGAACACAAGAACACAAGGAATTGAAAAAAATTTAGAAAACAAAATATATAACCTGATTAAATTGGAGTCAAAGCTCTGATACCAACTGATGCGAACCCCGTAGCAATGGAAACTACGAAACCCACAACGAGATCGATGCGGAACCCAAGAACGCCAATACTAACCCGATTTTGGATCTTGAACCCCAAGAATTGAACCAAGAAACCCTAGATTAGCGAAGAACCTAAAACCCCTTGATTACAATTAAAAGAACCCACAATCCGATTGATTAGAACACCACAAGAAATTGAATCTTAATAAGTTCCAAGATTGTTCAAGAAGAACAAGAAATTAAAAGAACAATTATCTCTCTATAATATTAAGCAAAAGTCAAAAGTCTTTACAATGAAAAATATTCTATTTATACTAATGAGTAAAAACATCCAAAATCCATGAAATTATGGTAATAATTTGATATCATAAGAATTCTATCGAAACTAGGAAATTCGGCCAAAATTAGAAAATTCGCCAATTTTTTGGCTTGCGCGGCCGCATGGTGTATTCCTATGCGATCGCATGGTTCAACAAGAAATGCAATTTTTATTTTTAGTATGCCACCGTGCGGCTGCATGGTGTTTTGCGGTCGCACAGGCTTGTTTTCAACCTCCGGTTTCGTCGCTTGATAACAAATTGATCCAAGTTGATTCGGCCTTCGATCCGAACATGAAAGTTGCTCCATTTTGAGTCCCGGACATGGTTCCATCAATGGTTTCTTGAACGAGCAATCACATCGCTTGTTTCACTTGCTTTGCCCTTGATCGCGTCATTGGTCCGCCATCGACTATCAACGGGTCTCATCTCGCACTTGCCTTCGTCGGGCTCGACTCCTGGATCATATCAGGTCTTATTTCTTGAAGTATTGATTGAAGTTTTGATACACTATCCACTAAGACAAAATTCTGCAGAAAGAAACTTACCAAGCAAAGGAAGAATAGATAAATAACTACTTTCAAGTTGTTAAGAACGAGTTTTAAGGTTTCAAAACCATTCATGTTAAGCAAATTCCCAGAAATCACAATAGCCACGCCGACGCCCTAGCTAGACTCACCACAAGCGACGAACTAGAAGAGGTCGACAACATCCCAGTAAGGAGACTCCAACACTCCGCCATTGAGAGTGGAGGTGCAACCTCAATATTGTGGACCCAAAACCCATTTGGTTAGATGAAATCACCTCACACCTTAAGACTGGAATATGCCTAGAAGATCCTACTGAAACTAGAAACTTACGAATAAGGTCAGCCAGATACACATTATTGGATAATGTTCTTTTAACGAAAGGGTATGCAACTTCCCTACTACGATGCCTGAATGAAGAAGATGCGTCATGTGCTCTACAGGATGTTCATGAGGGAGTTTTTGGCAATCATTCAGGAAAGCAGTTGCTAGTCCATAAAATTCTAAGACGGGTATTTCTGGCCAACCCTTAAATGAGATGCCCTAGAATTTGTATGAAATTGTGGCAAAAGTCAAGGCCTAGCTCCCGTCCTTAAAGTGTTGCCAGAAGAACTATCTAAGGTTGTGAATGCATGGTCGTCCTTAAATGAGATGCCCTAGAATTTGTATGAAATGTGAAAAAGTCAAGGTCTAGCTCCCGTCCTTAAAGTGTTACCAGAAGAACTATCTAAGGCTGGGAATGCATGGTCGTTTCTCAAGTGGGGGTCGACCTAGTTGAACCTATGCCTACAGGGAAAGGTAGGACCAAGTTTGCCATTGTGGCCGTGGATTATTTTACCAAGTGGGTTGAAGTTGAACACCTTGCTAAAATCACAAAACAAATGATGAAAAACTTTATCTAAAAATCCATCATATGAAGATTTGAGATATTCCATTCCATCGTGATTGACAACGAGAAGCAGTTCGATAATGCCTGCTTGGCAAAATTTTGTGAAGAAGTTGGCATAAGAAAACAATCATTTACAAGCCCACGACCAAGTGGAAGCAATTAACAAGATCATCAAGCACACGTTAAAAATAAAGCTTGATAACGTCAAGGGAGCTTGGGTGGATGAAATCCCAATATATTGTGGTCATACCACACTACCTCAAGGACTGGTATCAAAGAAAGACCTTTTCCGATCAAGAAGGAAAATGGATTCGTCAAAGCGTGGGCTGCCTTTTAGCATGAGAATGGAGCAGTAGTGTCGGCTTTCCCGAAGAGAATTGTTGAAGTTTTGGCAATAAGAGAATGACTTTTGTTTGCAGAAGAAAATAGCTACTGGGTTACTAGGGTGGAATGTGACTCTCAAAAGTGGTTCAAAGTCAGTGATTTAAAGATGGTCAAGATGCCTATTACTATCCCCATCCCATCGAGATTCTCGGGAAGTGATCGAACCAAACCAGAATCAAACCAAATTTAACAATTTGGTTTGATTTTACTTAAAAAATAAAAATAAAAAATTAATGTTTTTGGCTCTTGATTCCAAGAACCATTTGATTCTTATTCTGATTTGGTTCTAGTTTTAGAACCAGAACTAAGAATCAAAATCAATCTTTATTTATCTTTTATGTGTGTGTGAACTCTTGTTAATGATTCATTCGTCCATATTAGT
>NW_019231022.1:0-2982 GCF_002742605.1 Olea europaea var. sylvestris
AAAAATGACGAAATTGCCCCCGGCGCGATTTTTATTTTAGATCAAACTGCCAAATTTCAGCCAATTCCAACACAGTCGCGAAAAATGACGAAATTACACCCTGCGCGATTTTTGTTCCCGATAAACCTGTCAAATTTGAACCCAATCTGACATAGTTGAGAAAAATGACGAAATTGCCGTCGGCGCGATTTTTATTTCCGATCAAACTGCCAAATTTCAGCCAATTCCGACACAGTCGAGAAAAATGACGAAATTGCCCCCGCGCGATTTTTGTTCCCGATCAACCTGTCAAATTTGAGCCCATTCCTACACAGTCGCGAAAAAGGACGAAATTACACCCGGCACGGTTTTTGTTCCCGATCAACCTGTCAAATTTGAGCCCATTCCGACACAGTCGAAAAAATGACGAAATTACCCCCGACACGATTTTTATTTCAGATCAAACTGCCAAATTTCAGCCAATTTCGACACAGTCGAGAAAAATGACGAAATTGCCCCCGACGCGATTTTTGTTTCCAATCAGCCTGCCAAATTTAAGACCATTCCGACACCGTCGTGAAAAATGTCGAAATCGCCCCTAGCGCAGTCTTTGTTTCCGATCAACCTGCCAAATTTTAGCCCATTCCGGCACTGTCGAGAAAAATGACGAAATTGCCCCCGGTTCGATTTTTATTTTAGATCAAACTGCCAAATTTCAGCCAATTTCGACACAGTCGAGAAAAATGACGAAATTGCCCCCGGCGCAGTTTTTGTATCTGATCAACCAGACAAATTTTAGCCAATTCCGACAGAGTCGCGAAAAATGACGAAATTACACCCGGCGCGGTTTTTGTTCCCGATCAACCTGCCAAATTTTAGCCCATTCCGGCACTGTCGAGAAAAATGACGAAATTGCCCCCGGTTCGATTTTTATTTTAGATCAAACTGCCAAATTTCAGCCAATTTCGACACAGTCGAGAAAAATGACGAAATTGCCCCGGCGCGATTTTTGTTCCCGATAAACCTGTCAAATTTGAGCCCATTCCGACACAGTCGTGAAAAATGACGAAATAGACGCCGGTGCGATTTTTATTTCCGATCAAACTCCCAAATTTCAGCCAATTTCGACACAGTCGAGAAAAATGACGAAATTACGCCCAGCGCGATTTTTGTTTCCGATCAACCAGATAAATTTTAGTCAATTTCGACACAGTCGCGAAAAATAAGGAAATTACACCCGGCGCGGTTTTTGTTCCCGATCAACCTGTCAAATTTGAGCTCATTCCGACACAGTTGAGAAAAATGACGAAATTGCCCCCGGCGCGATTTTTATTTCTGATCAAGCTACCAAATTTCAGCCAATTCCGACACAGTCGAGAAAAATGACGAAATTGCCCTCGGCGCGATTTTTGTTCCCGATCAACCTGTCAAATTTGAGTCCATTCCGACACAGTCGAGAAAAATGACGAAATTACCGCCGACGCGATTTTTATTTTCGATCGAACTACCAAATTTCAGCCAATTCCGACACAATCGAGAAAAATGACGAAATTGCCCCCGACGCGATTTTTGTTTCCGATCAAACTGTCAAATTTGAGCCCATTCCGACACAGTCGAGAAAAATGACGAAATTGCCCCCGGCGCGATTTTTTTTTCGGATCAAAATGCCAAATTTCAGCCAACCGGCGCGATTTTTGTTTCAGATCAAACTGCCAAATTTCAGCCAATTCCGACACAGTCGAGAAAAATGACGAAATTGCCACCGGCGCGATTTTTGTTCCCGATAAACCTGTCAAATTTGAGCCCATTCCGACACAGTCGAGAAAAATGACGAAATAGCCGCCGGCGCGATTTTTATTTCCGATCAAACTCCCAAATTTCAGCCAATTTCCACACAGTCGAGAAAAATGACTAAATTGTCCCCGGCACGGTTTTTGTTTCCGATCAACCAGTCAAATTTTAGCCAATTCCGACACAGTCGCGAAAAATGACGAAATTACGCCCGACGCGATTTTTTCCCCATCAACTTGTCAAATTTGAGACCATTCCGACACAGTCGAGAAAAATAACGAAATTGCCCCCGGCGCGATTTTTATTTTAGATCAAACTGCCAAATTTCAGCCAATTCCGACACAGTCGAGAAAAATGACGAAATTGCCCCAGGCGCAGTTTTTGTATCCGATCAACCAGTCAAATTTTAGCCAATTCCGACACAGTCGCGAAAAATGACGAAATTACACCCGGCGCGATTTTTGTTCCCGATCAACCAGTCAAATTTGAGCCCATTCCGACACAGTCGAGAAAAATGATGAAATTGCCCCCGACGCGATTTTTATTTTAGATCAAACTGCCAAATTTCAGCCAATTTCGACACAGTCCAGAAAAATGACGAAATTGCCCCCGGGGCGGTTTTCGTTCCCGATAAACCTGTCAAATTTGAGCCCATTCCGACACAGTTGAGAAAAATGACGAAATAGCCGCCGGCGCGATTTTTATTTCTGATCAAACTCCCAAATTTCAGCCAATTTCGACACAGTCTAGAAAAATGACGAAATAGCTCCCGGCGCGATTTTTTTTTCCTATCAACCAGTTAAATTTTAGCCAAATCCGACACAGTCGAGAAAAATGACGAAATTGCCCCCGACGCGATTTTTATTTTAGATCAAACTGCCAATTTTCAGCCAATTCCGACACAGTAGAGAAAATAACGAAATTGCCACCGGCGCGATTTTTGTTTCCGATCAAACTGTCAAAATTGAGCCCATTCCGACACAGTCAAGAAAAATGAAGAAATTGCCTCCGGCGCGATTTTTGTTTCAGATCAAATTGCCAAATTTCAGCCAATTCCGACAGAGTCGAGAAAAACGACGAAATTGCCCCCGGCGCGATTTTTGTTTCCGATCAACAAGTTAAATTTTACCCAATTCTGACACAGTCGCGAAAAAAGACGAAATTATACCCGACGCGATTTTCGTTCCCGATAATCCTGTAAAATTTGAGCCC
>NW_019231023.1:0-2981 GCF_002742605.1 Olea europaea var. sylvestris
GCAATATTTCTGTTCCCGATCAACCTGCCAAATTTGAGCCCATTCCGACACAGTCGAGAAAAATGAAGAAATTGCCCCCGGCGAGATTTTTATTGCAGATCAAACTGCCATATTTCAGCCAATTCCGACACAGTCGAGAAAAATGACGAAATTGCCCCCGGCGCGATTTTTATTTCAGATCAAACTGCCATATTTCAGCCAATTCCGCCACAGTCGAGAAAAATGACGAAATTGCCCTCGGCGCGGTTTTTATTTCTGATCGAACTGCCAAATTTCGGCCAATTTCGACACAGTCGAGAAAAATGACGAAATTGCCTCCGACGCGATTTTTGTTTCCGATCAACCAGTCGAATTTTAGCCAATTCCGACACAGTCGCGAAAAATGGCGAAATTACACCCGGCGCGGTTTTTGTTCCCGATCAACCTGTCATTTTGAGCCCATTCCGATACAGTCGAGAAAAATGACGAAATTGCCGCCGGCGCGATTTTTATTTCCAATCAAACTGCCAAATTTAAGCTAATTCGACACAGACGAGAAAAATGATGAAATTGTCCCCGGCGCAGTTTTTGTTTTACGATCAACCAGTCAAAATTTAGCCAATTCCGACACAGTCGCGAAAAATGGCGAAATTACACCCGGCGCGGTTTTTGTTCCCGATCAACCTGTCATTTTGAGCCCATTCCGATACAGTCGAGAAAAATGACGAAATTGCCGCCGGCGCGATTTTTATTTCCGATCAAACTGCCAAATTTCAGCTAATTCAGACACAGTCGAGAAAAATGACGAAATTGCCCCCGGTGCAATTTTTGTTTTACGATCAACCAGTCAAATTTTAGCCAATTCCAACACAGTCGAGAAAAATGAAGAAATTGCCGCCGGCGCGATTTTTCTATAAGATCAAACTGCCAAATTTCAGCCAATTCCGACACAGTCGAGAAAAATGACGAAATTGCCCCCGGCGCGATTTTTATTTCAGATCAAACTGTCATATTTCAGCCAATTACGACACAGTCGAGAAAAATAACGAAATTGACCCTGGCGCGGTTTTTATTCCCGATCAACCTGTCAAATTTGAGCCCATTCCGACATAGTCGAGAAAAATGACGAAATTGCCGCCGGCGCGATTTTTCTTTCCGATCAAACAACCAAATTTCAGCCAATTCCGACACAGTCGAGAAAAACGACGAAATTACACCCGGCACGATTTCTTTTCCCGATCAACCTGCCAAATTTGAGCCCATTCCGACACAGTCTAGAAAAATGAAGAAATTACCCTGGCGCGATTTTTATCTCAGATCAAACTGCCATATTTCAGCCAATTCCGACACAGTCGAGAAAAATGACGAGATTGTCCCCGGCGCAGTTTTTGTTTTACGATCAACCAGTCAAAATTTAGCCAATTCCAACACAGTCGCGAAAAATGACGAAATTACACCCGGCGCGGTTTTTGTTCCCGATCAACCTGTCAAATTTGAGCCCGTTCCGACACAGTCGAGAAAAATGATGAAATTGCCCCCGGCGCGATTTTAATTTCAGATCAAACTGTCATATTTCAGCCAATTACGACACAGTCGAGAAAAATGACGAAATTGACCCTGGCGCGATTTTTGTTCCCGATCAACCTGTCAAAATTGAGCCCAATCCGACACAGTCGAGAAAAATGACGAAATTGCCGCCTGCGCGATTTTTCTTTCCGATCAAACAGCCAATTCCGACACAGTCGAGAAAAACGACGTAATTACACCCGGCAATATTTCTGTTCCCGATCAACCTGCCAAATTTGAGCCCATTCCGACACAGTCGCGAAAAGTGACGAAATTACACCCGGCGCGGGTTTTGTTCACGATCAACCTGTCATTTTGAGCCCATTCCGATACAGTCGAGAAAAATGACGAAATTACACTCGGCGCTATTTTTGTTCCCGATCAACCTGCCAAATTTGAGCCCATTCCGACACAGTCGCGAAAAGTGACGAAATTACACCCGGCGCGGGTTTTGTTCACGATCAACCTGTCATTTTGAGCCCATTCCGATACAGTCGAGAAAAATGACGAAATTACACTCGGCGCTATTTTTGTTCCCGATCAACCTGCCAAATTTGAGCCCATTCCGACACAGTCGCGAAAAGTGACGAAATTACACCCGGCGCGGGTTTTGTTCACGATCAACCTGTCATTTTGAGCCCATTCCGATACAGTCGAGAAAAATGACGAAATTACACTCGGCGCTATTTTTGTTCCCGATCAACCTGCCAAATTTGAGCCCATTCCGACACAGTCGCGAAAAATGACGAAATTGCCCCTGGCGCGATTTTTGTTTCCGATCAACAAGTCAAATTTTAGCCAATTCCAACACAGTCGAGAAAAATGAAGAAATTGCCGCCGGCGCGATTTTTCTATAAGATCAAACCGCCAAATTTCAGCCAATTCCGACACAGTCGAGAAAAATGACGAAATTGCCCCCGGCACGATTTTTATTTCAGATCAAACTGTCATATTTCAGCCAATTACGACACAGTCGAGAAAAATGACGAAATTGACCCTGGCGCGGTTTTTATTCCCGATCAACCTGTCAAATTTGAGCCCATTCCAACACAGTCGAGAAAAATGACGAAATTGCCGACGGCGCGATTTTTCTTTCCGATCAAACAGCCAAATTTCAGCCAATTCCGACACAGTCGAGAAAAACGACGAAATTACACCCGGCACGATTTCTGTTCCCGATCAACCTGCCAAATTTGAGCCCATTCCGACACAGTTTAGAAAAATGAAGAAATTGCCCCGGCGCGATTTTTATCTCAGATCAAACTGCCATATTTCAGCCAATTCCGACACAGTCGAGAAAAATGAAGAGATTGTCCCCGGCGCAGTTTTTGTTTTACGATCAACCAGTCAAAATTTAGCCAATTCCAACACAGTCGCGAAAAATGATGAAATTACACCCGGCGCGGTTTTTGTTCCCGATCAACCTGTCAAATTTG
>NW_019231024.1:0-2981 GCF_002742605.1 Olea europaea var. sylvestris
GGGCCAAAAACGGACACCGTGTGCAAAAGTTACGCTCAATTCTTCGTACGCCGACTATCCAAGCGTTCCAAATATAAAAATGCACATTCCTTCGAAAAATGGCTAAAATCCCTCGAACGTCATGACAAAGTTGTGAGTTCAATCCAAAAAGGTCGCTACATTTCCAAAAAGTTCTTATAGGCCAAAAACGGACACCGTGTGCAAAAGTTACGCTCAATTCTTCGTACGCCAACTATCCAAGCGTTCCAAATATAAAAGTGCTCATTCTTTCGAAAAATGGCTGAAATCCCTCGAACGTCACGATGAAGTTGTGAGTTCAATCCAAAACGGTCGCTAAATTTCCAAAAAGTACTTATTGGCCCAAAATGGACGCCGTGTGCAAAAGTTACGCTCAATTCTTCGCACTCCGACTATCCTAGCGTTCCAAATATGAAAGTGCTCATTCTTTCAAAAAATGGCTGAAATCCCTCGAACGTCACGACGAAGTTGTGAGTTCAATCCAAAACGGTCGCTACATTTCCTAAAAGTACTTATGGGCCTTAACCGGACATCGTGTACAAAAGTTACGATCAATTCTTCGTACGCCAACTATCCATGCATTCCAAATATAAAAGTGCTCATTATTTTGAAAAATGGTCGAAATCCCTCGAACGTCACGAAGAAGTTGTGAGTTCAATCCGAAACGGTCTCTACATTTCCAAAAAGTACTTATGGGCCCAAAACGGACGCCGTGTGCAAAAGTTACGCTCAATTCTTCGTACCGCGACTATCCTAGCGTTCCAAATATAAAAGTGCTCATTCTTTCAAAAAATGGCGGAAATCCCTCGAACGTCATGACGAAATTGTGAGTTCAATCCAAAACGGTCGCTACATTTCCAAAAAGTACTTATGGGCCAAAAACGGACACCGTGTGCAAAAGTTACGCTCAATTCTTCGTACGCCGACGATCCAAGTATTCCAAATATAAAAGTGCTCATTCTTTCAAAAAAGGTTGAAATCCCTCGAACGTCACGAAGAAGTTGTGAGTTCTATCCAAAACGGTCGCTACATTTTTAAAAAGTACTTATGGGCCAAAAACGGGCACCGAGTGCAAAAGTTACGCTCAATCCTTCGCACGCCGAATATCCAAGCGTTCCAAATATAAAAATGCTCATTCTTTCGAAAAATGGCGGAAATCCCTCGATCATCACGACGAAGTTGTGAGTTCAATCCAAAACGGTCGCTACATTTCCAAAAAGTACTTATGGGCCAAAAATGGACACCGTGTGCAAAAGTTACGCTCAATTCTTCGTACGCCGACTATCCAAGCGTTCAAAATATAAAAGTGCCCATTCTTTTGAAAAATGGCCAAAATCCCTCGAAAGTCACGACGAAGTTGTGAGTTCAATCCAAAATGGTCGCTACATTTCCAAAAGGTACTTATGGGCCCAAAACAGAAGTCGTGTGCAAAAGTTACGCTCAATTCTTCGCACGCCGACTATCCTAGTGTTCCAAATATAAAAGTGCTCATTCGTTCGAAAAATGGCCAGAATCCCTCATACGTCACGACGAAGTTGTGAGTTCAATCCAAAATGGTCGCTACATTTCCAAAAGGTACTTATGGGCCCAAAACAGAAGTCGTGTGCAAAAGTTACGCTCAATTCTTCGTAAGCCGACTATCCAAGCGTTCCAAATATAAAAGTGCTCATTCTTTCAAAAAATGGTCGAAATCCCTCGAACGTCATGTAGAAGTTGTGAGTTCAATCCGAAATGGTCGCTACATTTCCAAAATGTACTTATGGGCCCAAAACGGACGCCGTGTGTAAAAGTTACGCTCAATTCTTCGTACCCCGACTATCCTAGCGTTCCAAATATAAAAGTGCTCATTCTTTCAAAAAATGGTGAAAATCCCTCGAACGTCACGACGAAGTCGTGAGTTCAATCCAAAACGGTCGCTACATTTCCAAAAAGTACTTATGGGCCAAAAACGGACACCGTGTGCAAAAGTTACGCTCAATTCTTCGTACGCCGACTATCCAAGCGTTCCAAATATAAAAGTGCTCATTCTTTCAAAAAAGGTCGAAATCCCTCGAACGTCACGAAGAAGTTGTGAGTTCAATCCAAAACGGTCGTTACATTTTCAAAAAGTACTAATGGGCCAAAAACGGACACCGTGTGCAAAAGTTACGCTCAATCCTTTGCACGCCGAATATCCAAGCGTTCCAAATATAAAAATGCTCATTCTTTCGAAAAATGGCGTAAATCCCTCGAACGTCACGACGAAGTTGTGAGTTCAATCCAAAACGGTCGCTACATTTCCAAAAAGTACTTATGGGCCAAAAACGGACACTGTGTGCAAAAGTTACGCTCAATTCTTCGTACGCCGACTATCCAAGCGTTCCAAATATAAAAATGCTCATTCCTTCGAAAAATGGCTAAAATCCCTCGAACGTCATGACGAAGTTGTGAGTTCAATCCAAAACGGTCGCTACATTTCCAAAAAGTTCTTATAGGCCAAAAAGGGACACCGTGTGCAAAAGTTACGCTCAATTCTTCGCACTCCGACTATCCTAGCGTTCCAAATATGAAAGTGCTCATTCTTTCAAAAAATGGCTGAAATCCCTCGAACGTCACAATGAAGTTGTGAGTTCAATCCAAAACGGTCGCTACATTTCCTAAAAGTACTTATGGGCCTTAACCGGACATCGTGTGCAAAAGTTACGCTCAATTCTTCGCACTCCGACTATCCTAGCGTTCCAAATATAAAAGAGCTCATTATTTCGAAAAATGGTCGAAATCCCTCGAACGTCACGAAGAAGTTGTGAGTTCAATCCGAAACGGTCGCTACATTTCCAAAAAGTACTTATGGGCCCAAAATGGACGCCGTGTGCAAAAGTTACGCTCAATTATTCGCACCCCGACTATCCTAGCGTTCCAAATATAAAAGTGCTCATTATTTCGAAAAATGGTCGAAATCCCTCGAACGTCACGAAGAAGTTGTG